>NC_069117.1:54242761-54400261 GCF_025612915.1 Magallana angulata
ACGCCTGACCCAGTAATAGCATCAATAGTGAAACAGACTATAATATTTTATGCAGAATGTTACTTGAAAATAGCTCGATATACTAAGTTTTTATACAAAACAGACACCCATTTTTTTTGGTATTGCACGCCAAAAGCCTCAAACGCTATGATTTTATCAAACAACCCGATGTTTATATATAGTTGAACACGAACAATTATAACTCTGTTCTGAATATCCTCGTTTAGTTTACATAACCTCTAAACGATGAAAAAAGACATATATCTTAATTGATTTTCATGTTTGAACATAAATCAAAGTAGGATATGATATGAAATATGACCAGTACTTACGTATTTTGAGAATATTATCCGAACACTTATACTTCGCTTGAAATTTCACAGGAGCTGAACAAATCTCGGTGAAGTCTCATGAACTTCCATTCGCGCACATCTGGATTTATTACATACTTAGCAACGATAAAGAAAACATTCCGAACACATTCGTAGGGGTGTGCATGTATGTGGATAAATATTGCGTAATCTATTTGAATAAGATTTTCTCTGCAGCTATCTTGTGTTTCATAGTTATAAAGCTGATGGCCATTGTTGCTCAAGTGAGCGATGTGGTCCCAGTGCCTCGTGTTAATCTTTATTCAATTTTTAACCAATATTTTTTCTACCTTCTGACCGAAGGTTGAAAAACGAATTGAGTACTTTTTTGGAGGCGGCCTAATAAAATTTTCATGATCAGCATAAACTTAATTATTTTCAAAGTTGGTTAATTTTGTCCAAAATTTTACCTACTTTGAAATTTTTTTTCAAAGTGCATGGCCACATACCTATTTAAGGCTAGGTGGTCAACAATTGGCTATCAAATCTACCTTAAAATTTTAAATGATTTTTAGGCTACAAACTATACTTAAATATGGAAAAAAAATCACATTATTTTTGCTTTGAAATTTGCATACTTTCCTGTATCTTAATACAGAACTCTTCTTCTTCAGGAGATCGATACAGTCCAAAAATGGCCGCGACTACCCAGCCCTCGTAAGTCTTCTCTGTTTAGCAGTGATTCTTTTTTTCCCTTGAAAAAATCTGAATATAATAGAGGGATCGAGGGTTTTTTTTATGAAAAGTGACAACAAGTAACACATTTGCCTACAAAACTAATTTTTTTTAATGAAAATGATAAGTCCCATAGGATACATTTATTAAGAAACTTTTTTAAAAATCATAAAAAAAAATATTTGTAACTTAAGGAAGCCGTGTTTTTAATGGGTTTCAGTGAAATTCCTTAAAGATTTGTATAAATTATTAGAAGTTAAACAAATTCCCGGAGAAATTAAATTTTTCTTTTGTGAAAACAGCCCGTTAAAGATGTATTCTTGTAGAAATTTTGTTCATCTTAACGGAAATGGCATTTCTTTATAGCACTCTAACAGAGTGTCCTATATATCCTACTGTGAGATGTATTTCTCCTATTAATTACCTTTCATCCTGCTGACAGGTTGGGCACATCAGAGACAAATATGATTATATACTAATAATTAATGATTTTATTTCGTAGATTGTTTGGAAACTGCACATAGACTGAATTACATTTAACCGGTTTCTGTCAAAAAATGGCTTGGTATTCGAACTATATTCTATATATGTACATGTAATTAAAACTACTATAAAAAGATGAACAGATTCCATTATTACAACCATTCTGACTCACATGAAAATCAGCACAAGATGAAACAATTATTTAGCAGATTAAGAACTATCTCTTGTATTTACTAAGACTTTGTAGTACATGACAATATATTGAATTCTTGAGCCATTGCCGTGTATGTTTGACATCGCTCGCTCTCTGTCAACAACACGTGATAACCCTGAATCAGATTACGCAATCACAGTTCTGGGACTGGAGACCGCGGATTACCGTGGACGGTAAACAGAGCGGTAGTTGACACCTTCCTAAAACCCGTTAGGTCGAGATAAGTCTTCTTCTGAGGGACCGTTACGTTCTAGTACCTCACGAGGATTAACTCTTCTAACAGTGCCTAAGTCACTGTTGACGGAACGCGTTTCCGCTTTGTAGTGATTGCCGGCAATTAATTAAGGTTTATTCCATTTAAATCCTAAATTAAGATCGGTGCCTTTCGCTGCATTTATTATAAATTTTATTTATTCATACATAATTTTACAAGTTATGACATTTTACTCAATGAGTTAAATGTTTCACTCATTATAGCTTAATTTTGAAAAGATGTGGATCATGTAGTGGCGATGGAAAGGTACATTTCTTCAGCGACATGTTTCCTTCCCGCTACATCACACAGATACTAATTAAGTACTTAGACGCAAACTTTTATCAACTTTTTTATTCAATCAAAAAGTATCGCCTATGATGGGTTTTATTCCCTTTTTTAATGGGGGATGAACCTGAATGGAAAAGAATTTGTAGTATTTTTCTGTACTATAAGATAAAGACTAAATTAATTACTCTTTAAGTCTTTGAAAGAATCCCCGGATCTGATGAGTAATCATAATTATAATTTGCTGGCCACCCATATCAGACATTAACTGAATACAGATTCTAAATTGTCCTTAGATCAATAACCTTGTTTCTGCAGTGTTTATTTAATTTTATTTGTGATAATATTTTGGAAGTTGAAAACTACCGTATCAATTTTTTCAAAATTTCAAAGACAAAGCCTTATCGATATCTTTTTTTTTTCATTCTATTAATTGTAGTTGGGATATTATTGAATCTGTACCACAAGGAACTTATCAAAGTTTAGCACATCCACGAGTTGAACTTTCAAACATTTAAAAAGCTGTTGATTATCAAACTCAAGTTTTTTTAAAATTAGAAACATGAAATGTTGTTTCAAATATACAGCAAACACCTGATTAAAATTCTATTTTCTTCATTAATCTGGCGGCTCCAAAAATGTGTTATTCCCCTTGTCTTACAACATTCATCCCTCTAAATCTATCTTGTCCATTTAGTGTTTTAGGTCAAAATTATTTTTAATGCACATTAACAGAAAAGGCTGATAAAGAATCTTCTACTTAGAATATGTACATGTGTAGTTTCATCGTCGTAACCCAGGGGGTCTCTCCGTTTCAGTGCTTTAAAAAGCAGTGTAACGAATAGAAAACCAGTGGGTTCCGGCGATGTTGTAGTTCAAAGCCTTTTTTACCATACCGAGTGAAAATTAACATTCTGACGAATGGTAAATTAGCGGATGCATTTTAATATATTATATTGCTTTCGATGCTATTCATTGGGAAATGAACGTAGGAAACTCTGCTACACCAAATCGCAAAATGAAAGAGAGTATTTTACTTTTGTTTTACATATCCCCTTAAATCATTTATGTAAAATACTGCAATGACGATCAGAAAGTTACAATGTCTAGCCCCCCCCCCCCCCCCCGGTTGCTAAAGCTATTATACCAATAACTTTTACGTGTGTGTGTGTGTGTGTGTGTGTGTGTGTGTGTGTGTGTGTGTGTGTGTGTGTGTGTGTGTATATATATATATATATATATATATATATATATATATATATATATATATATATATATATATAGACACACACACACACACACACACACACACACACACACACACACACACACACACACACACACACACACACACACACACACACACACACACACACACACACATACTCGTAAAGACATGAAACTCACTACACATGACTTTTCACCAGAGAGTCACTACACTATTTTCTAAGGGTCGTGAAGAAAAAATTTGAGCAAATTTATAAAAGACTGTCTACTCTTATTAGCCTAGGGGGCTGATAATTCGTAAATTCATTATATTAAAAATTTGGGTTTTCCCCTGAACTCCACTACATCAGACCACGTGACCCACCAGTTAGACACACATGATTCTCACTACATTGTCAGGTTTGAAATACACACATGAAACTGACTACTTACATTAATTTTACTTATGTATCCCATCTTCTCATTATCAAATGATTTGATACACCATACATTCTTTGTACAGTTTTCTAAAGAATTATAGCACACAAGTTTTGTGATTCATAGTGGATTTTAAACAACGTATGTGGCAACGCACTTTGCGAAAATTACACACTTAAAAAAAATAAAACGCGTTAAACTTAGGACTAAGCTAACGCAGTTTGAAAAAAAAAATTCAAAGTGCGTTATGAAGGAATTTCAACATTTTTTATTATCGAAACACTTAACGCACTTTAAAAAAATATGTTTTTAAATAGAAAAATCTGGAATTGAATTTCTAATTTGCTGATTGTATGATGAATTGTTAACACTAGTAAATCTCATTAACCGTCTTTAAGAACGGGTTGGTGTGGGTTAACCAATCATACAGGTCAATTACCAGTGCATCATTTACTAGTAATTGATTTCAGGAAGAAGGTTGCCTACCCCTTATCTTTCTATCCAAAACGTATGATATTCAGCAACTTGAAGTAAACGTTTCTGACATAGCCCAATGTATCAGATAAGAAGTACATTAATTTTGCTGCATAGACAAAAAAAGGAAAAGGGCAATTGCTACGCTATGCAGTTTATGTCATATTTGAATTTTAAAACTCCTGATTTGTTCTTGTGTAAATTGTCAAACTACGTAAGCTTATGAGAAAAAAATTCTAATCGAGAAACTGTTTAGAGAATGCATTGGATTCTTTTTTTTTTTTAAATATATCCCATTGAGCTAAACAATATCAAACCAAGGTTAAAACAATCAGTTATTGTATGTCAATAAAAGTATCAATTATTTGGACCAAATCCTGGACAGTTTTTTATAATATCGACGATATCAACGCACTTTGAAAAAAAAATAAAAGCGCGTTTAACTGGTTCCAAAATTACTAGTAACACACTTTGAATTTTTTTCAAAGTGCGAAATATTTCAAAGTGCATGTAACAAACCTATAAATCTTTGAATAAACCCAATTATTTGTTTTTCAATTATTTTTTTGATTTTTGAATAGCTAAAACCGAATGTTGTTATTAGAACAACTAATGGACCGTGGCAGTTTAGTTATTGAAAGAGAAAAACTATCACAGGCCCCTTCTACCTACATGTACATGTATATCACACGCATATACAAGCATCCATCATCTTTCATATTCAGCCAAAGCTGTATGGTTATTTAAAGACAGAATGACGGCACAACTTCTGAGTAGAGCACTAGTTTTAATGGTGAAATTACAGATTATGATATAAAAATTCACATTGATTATTTCTACATAATATTGCAAGGCATATACAAAAACAAGATCATGCATTAGCTAAGCTTATTTCATGCTAGGATCTAGAGGGAGGTCAGGGGGGTCTGAACCCCCCCCCCCCCCTTGCAAAATTAAAATTTCTTTAAATTACATTATAAAATTACCAAAAATATGCCTCGGACCCCCCCCCCCCCCCCGACAAACTCAAATAACCGTTCGACCCCCCTTGAATTCTTTTTGGATCCGCGCATGTATTTTTTGACGTAGTGATGTTGATACATTAAAATTAAAATGAATATCAATGATTATGAAAGTAATTAAGACATTACATTAGACTCTGACTTTTTATTGAGTATTACTAAAACATTTAAATATTAATATGAACAAGGCAATATGATCGTTTAGGAACATTAAAACAGCAAAATATGTACATTGTATAACCAAACTTTCAATGCTATTGAATTTACACGTACATGTACACGTAAAAAGTGTATTAATTCTCTCATATCTTCATTTTTGGGAGAATACATGAAAACCACACGATCAATAAAAAATGTACCAGAGTTTCATTATCATTTCTAAAACAGTATTGATTAAAGCAATATTCATGGCGTAGATTTTTTTCCGTTGACACTATTGGTCCTCAATCGTCTATGTAGGAAGTTAACCTATGTCTGAACACTGGTGCTGCAACACAAAAATACTTGTCAAAATATAAATTCTGAGAATGTGTTTCATCTCTGTAAAGCAAGACTTTTAAATGTACTTTTTTCAGATTTTATGCAATACTAAAAGGTATCACTACTCACTCTCTCTCTCTGTCTCTCTGTATCTCTGTCTTCCTCTCTCTCTCTGTCTCTCTCTCTCTCTCTCTCTCTCTCTCTCTCTCTCTCTCATAACTATCAATGAAAAACACATGTAGAGGCATTAAGTTTAAAATTCACTTTACACTTTAAATTCACACACTATCTCCCTCTCTGTCTATTTTAACTTTTCCCTGTCTCTCAATTTTTTTTAATGCCTTATTTCAGTTTAATGCTGTTATCCCTTTTTTACACACATCTAGTGACATTCAGGAAAAGTGTATCAATAATGAATTAACTTCATATTGATGAAAACTAAAAGCAGTTTTCTCTGTATTCTCTTTCTCTTTTTTTTTATTTCTCCCCTCTCTCTTCATCTCTCTTTATTTATTTATCTCTCTCTCTCTCTCTCTCTCTCTCTCTCTCTCTCTCTCTCTCTCTCTCTCTCTCTCATGCTTATTTCTTTTTAAGAAATAACATTTAATTTATACATTTACCTTAATATGTATAATCTAATACAATAACTTTTCCATGTGAGACAAACACTTTTCTCAGGAAACCTCATTTAGCTTGGATATTTTTCCTGAAAGCATAAGACAACAATAAACATAAAAAAATATTTTGTTTACTTTGTTTTACTCTTATAAAAGGCTATGTTTTGTTATACAAGGAAGTTTTTAGAAATGTATAATTGACCTTTATAAAAGTGTTCAAATATTGCTGCTGTGGTTATGTTCTACATGATCTCTCTCTCTCTCTCTCTCTCTCTCTCTCTCTCTCTCTCTCATTTGAACACATTTCTTTTAAAAGTCCTCTAACTCCCTCTCTACCTTCTGCAAAATGTCTTTGTCTCTAACTTTGTTTCAATGTCACTGACTTTCTCTCTCTCTCTCTCTCTCCTCTCTCTCTCTCTCTCTCTCTCTCTCTCTCTCTCTCTCTCTCTCTCTCTCTCTCTCTCTCTAATTGCCATCACATTTAGTTATTTACACACATGTAGTGACATTCAGGTAAAGTATCTCAATAGATCAAAAATCCTTGATTTAAACAAAATGTTTTAATAAGTCCTCTCACTTCCTCTCTCTCTTCCGCTTTAATTTCTTTATCTTTAACTTATTTTCTATCAACTTCTTTCTCTCTTTTAAATGAACATTACTTTTGGTTATCTACACACACATAGTGAAATTCAGGTTAAATATCTCAATAAATAAAAAAGAAATCACCTCAGCTCCTTTGAAGAAAAAGCTGTAAAAAGGCCTCTCACTTCCTCTCTCCCTTTCAATCTAATTATTTTATCTCTTAATTTCTATCAATTTCTCTGACTTTTTCAAACAGACATCACATTTCGTTATAAACACTCATGTAGTGACATTCAGGTCAAATATCTAAATTGAAAAACATGTTTTACTTAAACAAAATGTTAATAATTCCTCTCTCTTCCTCTCTCCTTTTTGATATAATTCCTTTAAATCTAACTTAGTCTCTCTCTCTCTCTCTCTCTCTCTCTCTCTCTCTCTCTCTCTCTCTCGCTCAAATTGACATCAAATTTAGTTATTTACACGCATGTAGTGACATTCAGGTAAAGTATCTAAATAGAAAAAATACTTCATTTATACAAAACAGTTGTATTAAGTCTCACTTACTATCTTTCCTCCACTCTGATTTCTTTATCTTATATTTCCTCTCTCTCTCTCTCTCTCTCTCTCTCTCTCCTCTCTCTCTCTCTCTCTCTCTCTCTCTCTCATATTAACATCACATTTAGTAATTTACACTCATGAAGTGATATTCAGGCAAAAAAATTCAAAAGAAAAAATTGCTTCTTTTGAACAAAAAGTTTTAATACTTCCTCTATCTTTCTCTTTTTCTACCGAACTGATTTCTTTCTCTCTTATTTTCTATTAAATTCTCTCTCTATTTTCCAATTGACATTACATTTAGTTATAAACACACATGTACTGACATTCAGTAAAAGTATCTCAATTAACAACAAAAAATTACCTCCTTTGAAGAAAAAGGAGGTAATAAGTCCTCTCACTTCCTCTCTCCCTTTCGATCTAATTCCTTTATCTCTAAATTAATATCTATTTCTCTGACTTTTTTCAAAAAGACATTACATTTAGTTATTTACACACATGTAGTGACATTCAGGTCAAATATCTAAATTGAAAAACATGTTTTACTTAAACAAAATGTTAATAATTCCTCTCTCTTCCTCTCTCCCTTTTGATATAATTCCTTTAAATCTAACTTAGTCTCTCTCTCTCTCTCTCTCTCTCTCTCTCTCTCATTCTCTCTCAAATTGACATCAAATTTATCTATTTACACGCGTGTAGTGACATTCAGGTAAAGTATCTAAATAGAAAAAATACTTCATTTATACAAAACAGTTGTATTAAGTCTCACTTACTATCTTTCCTCCACTCTGATTTCTTTATCTTATCTCTCTCTCTCTCTCTCTCCTCTCTCTCTCTCTCTCTCTCTCTCTCTCTCTCTCTCTCTCTCATATTAACATCACATTTAGTAATTTACACTCATGTAGTGATATTCAGGCAAAAAAATTCAAAAGAAAAAATTTGCTTCATTTGAACAAAAAGTTTTAAAACTTCCTCTATCTTTCTGTTTTTCTACCGAACTGATTTCTTTCTCTCTTATTTTCTATTAAATTCTCTCTCTATTTTCAAATTGACATTACATTTAATTATAAACACACATGTACTGACATTCAGTAAAAGTATCTCAATTAACAACAAAAAATTACCTCTTTTGAAGAAAAAGTTGTAATAAGTCCTCTCACTTCCTCTCTCCCTTTCGATCTAATTCCTTTATCTCTAAATTTATATCTATTTCTCTGACTTTTTTCAAAAAGACATTGCATTTAGTTATTTACACACATGTAGTGACATTCAGGTCAAATATCTAAATTGAAAAACATGCTTTATTTAAACAAAATGTTAATAATTCCTCTCTCTTCCTCTCTCCCCTTTTGATCTAATTCCTTTAAATCTAACTTAGTGTCTATCAACCTCTCTCTCTCTCTCTTTCAAATTGACATCACATTTAGTAATTTACACTCATGTAGTGACATTCAAGCTAAAAATGTCAAATGAAAAAAATTGCTTCATTTGAATAAAAAGTTTTAATACATCCTCTATCTCTCTCTCTCTCTCTCTACCGAACTGATTTCTTTCTCTCTTATTTTCTCTCTCTCTCTCTCTCTCTCTCTCTCTCTCTCTCTCTCTCTCTCTCTCTCTCTCTCTCTCTCTCTCTCTCCAATTGCCATTCCATTTTGTTATTAACACACATGTAGTGACATTCAGGTAAAGTATCTCCATAGAAAAAAAGTGCTTCACTTAAACAAAAAGTTGTAATAAGTCCTCTCACTTTCTCTCTCTCTTCTGATCTAATTCTTCTATCTCTAAATTTATAT
Source organism: Magallana angulata (assembly GCF_025612915.1). Classification (NCBI taxonomy): domain Eukaryota; kingdom Metazoa; phylum Mollusca; class Bivalvia; order Ostreida; family Ostreidae; genus Magallana; species Magallana angulata. The sequence goes on from NC_069117.1 coordinate 54,252,213, forward strand.
CTATTTCTCTGACTTTTTTGAATACACTGCACATTTACTTATTTACACACATGTAGTGACATTTAGGTAAAATATCTAAATTGAAAAAAAAATGCTTTATTTTAACAAAATGTTAATAATTCTTCTCCCTTCCTCTCTCCCTTCCGATCTAATTCCTTTAAATCAAGCTTAGTTTCTATCAACTTTTCTCTCTCTCTCTAACTCTCTCTCCCTCTAACTCTCTCTCTCTCTCTCTCTCTCTCTCTCTCTCTCTCTCTCTCTCTCTCTCTCTCTCTCTCTCAAATTGACATCACATTAAGTTATTTACATGCATGTAGTGACATTCAGGTAAAGTATCTAAATAGAAAAATTACTTTATTTATACAAAAAGTTGAAATTTGCCATCTCACTTCCTATCTTAATCCCTGTACTCTAATTTCTTCAACTTTTATTTCCTATCAACTTCTCTTTCTCTCTCTCTCTCTCTCTCTCTCTCTCTCTCTCTCTCTCTCTCTCTCTCTCTCTCTCTCTCTCAAATTAACACCACATTTAGTTATTTACACTTATGTGGTGACATTCAGGCAAACATTTTTAAAGAAAAATTTTCTTCATTTGAACAAAAAAACATGTCCTCTATCTTCTTCTCTCCCTTCCAATCCGATTTCTTTTTTCATATTTTCTATTAAGTTATCTGTCTCTCTTTTTCAAATTGACATAACATTTAGTTATTTACACACTTGTAGTGACATTCAGGTAAAGTATCTCCATAGAAAAAAATTGCTTCACTTAAAACAAAAAGTTTTAATAAGTCCTCTCACTTCCTCTCTCCCTTCCAATCTAATTCCTTTGTTTCTTATTTTCTATCAAGTTTTCTGACTTTTTTCAAATAGACATTACATTTAGTTATTTACACATATGTAGTGACATTCATGTATTATATCCAAATAGCAAAAATGCTTCATTTTTTTCCCCAATAATTCTTCTCTCTCTCTCTCTTCCTCTCTCCCTTCCAATCTAATTCCTTTAAATCAAACTTAGTGTCTATCGACTTCTCTCTCTCTCTCTTTCAAACTGACATCACATTTAGTTATTTACACGCATGTAGTGACATTCAGGTAAAATATCGAAATAGAAAAATTACTTCATTTATACAAATTAGTTGTATTAAGTCATCTCACTATTTCTCCCCTTCAATCTAATTCTCTCTCTCTCTCTCTCTCTCTCTCTCACTCACTCTCTTTCTCTCTCACACACGCACACACACACACACATAGCATTTCTCTTTTTCTGTTATTATTTGTAATAGTTAGTTGTTTACAATAAGTAACAAAAATTATACTGATACCTTCAAAAGCATCTTTTTAAACATCTGCACCAAAAAACATATCAGTCATTGTCTGCATATGCTTTCCATTTTGGGCCATTTCTCTTAAAAGAAAATGTAGAAAAATTTCAGATATGCATAGTATCATTCACAATTAATTGTTCATTCTTAATTTCTTAATAATCATATATATTGTATACAGTAATATATAATTATATAAAGAATTTAATTCAGCTCACTCAGATCAAATGTAAAAGTATTACTCATAGATACTAAAGTACAAATAAAGCGTCTTTCTCTTCTATATCCCTCTTTCTTTTTTTCCCTTAAGCATGTGTTTGTTTACAGTAAAAAAAAAATTGTTCATTACCTGGAAAAGCACAATATCCAACATCTACATCATAAGGCACATCAGTCACTATTTACAAACAAAATTTTTGGTTTTGAGTCTCTAAAAGAAAATGTAAAAAAGAAGAATAATATTGGTTACATGTTGAGTTCATTAATGCAATGAAATAATCACCGTGAGTATATAAAATAATCCTTTTGTAAAGTATTGGACCCCCATGAGGAAACCAATATCTTTTGCTTTTAACTTGAAAAAATCAGTATACATTATGTACATGTAATTGATTATTAAAAAAAAAAAACCTATATCACCATTATAGTTTAAATAAAAATCCTTTCCTATTGAACTAAATAGACCTCCATGAGGACACCCATGCTTTTCATTTCAACGTTCAAAATTCAGTTTACTTATTCACTCCAAAAACCTCATAAATATTCTTGGATCTTTACTTCTACCCTGATTTGTCTTAAATTACATTAACACTAAGAAATATTCACCATTAGTTTAAGTAAAAATTCTTTCCTGTTGAACTTAGAACCCCATGAGTAAATTTATACTTTTAATTTTAACGCTACAAATTCAGTATACTTGATCACTAAGGAAACTCCCTAAATTTATTTAAATCAATATTTGTACCCTTATTTATCCTAAATTACACAAATACTATGTAATAATTACCATTAGTTTAAGTAAAAATCCTTTCCTATTGAACTTACACACCCATGAGGAAAATCATTCTTTTCATTTTAACATTATAAAATCAGTTAACTAAATCACTTAAGAAACCCCTTAAATCATTTTCAATCAATATTTGTACCCTAATTAATCCTAAATTACACTAAAACTAAGAAAAAATAACCATTAGTGTAGGTAAAAATCCTTTCCTGTTGAACTTAGACCCCAATGAAGAAACCCACACTTTTCATTTTAACGTTCTAAACTCAGTATACTTAATCACAAAGGAAACCCCTTAAATCTTTTTCAATCAATATTTGTACCCCAATTTATCTTTAATTACACTAATACTAAAAAATTATCACCACTTGTTTAGGTAAAGTCCATTCCTGTTAAATTTAGACTCCCATGAGGAAACCCATAATTTTCATTCAACGTTCTAAAATCAGTATACTTATTCACTTCGGAAACCCCCTAAATATTTTTCAGTCAATATTTATTCCCTATTTTATACTTTATGACTTTTTTTATTACATAAACACTAAGAAAAAATAACCATTGGTTTAAGTCAAAATCCATTCCTGTTGAACTTGGACTCCCATGAGGAAACTCATACTTTTCATTTTAGTGTTATAAAATCAGTATACTTAATCACTAAGGAAACCCTTAATTCTTTTTCAATCAATATTTGTACCCTAATTTATCCTAAACTACATTAACACTTAGAAATAATCACCATTAGTTTAAGTAAAAGTTCTTTCCTATTGAACTTAGACCCCCATGAGGAAAACCATACTGTGGAATCATTAAATTTCGTGGGGGCCAATTTTCGTGGATGACTTAAATTTTACAGGTTCGTGGGGACGTAATTTCGTGTATTCATGTATATCTACAAAAGGGAATATGACTTTATTACCCTAATTCATCAATTCGTGAAGGATGTTATTTCGTGGATGAGAGGTACCCACGAATTCCACAAAAAATAAGCCACCACGAAATCTAATGATTTCACAGTACTTTTTATTTTAACATTCTAAAATCAGTATGTTTTTACTTAGGAAACCCCTTAAATTTTTTTTCAGTCAATTTTTGTACCCTAATTTATTCTAAATTACACTAATGCTAAGAAATATTCATCATTAATTTTGTTTAAGTAAAAATTCTTAACTTTTGAACTTGGACTCCCTTGAGGAAACCCATAATTTTCATTTTAACGTTCTAAAATCAGTATACAGCTTATTCACTTAGAAAACCCCTAAAATCTTTCTCAATCAATATTTGTACCCTAATTTATCCTAAACTACATTAACACTAAGAAATAATCACCATTAGTTTAAGTAAAAGTTCTTTCCTATTGAACTTAGACCCCATTGAGGAAAACCATATACTTTTTATTTTAACGTTCTAAAATCAGTATGTTTTCACATAGGAAACCCCTTAAATTTTTCTTCAGTCAATATTTGTACTCTAATTTATCCTAAATTACACTAATGGTAAGAAATATTCATCATTAGTATAAGTAAAAATCCTTTCCTATTAAACTTAGACTCCCATGAGGAAACCCATAATTTTAATTTAAACGTTATGAATTCAGTATACTAAATCACTAAGGAAACCCCTTAAATCTTCTTCAATCAATATTTGTATCCTAATTTATCCTAAACTACACTAATGTTAAGAAATAATCATCATTAGTTTAAGTAAAAATCCTTTCCTATTAAACTTAGACCCCCATGAGAAAACTCATACTTTTCATTTTAACGCTCTTAAATCAGTATACTAAATCACTTAGGAAACCCCTTAAATCTTTTTCAATCAATATTTGAACCTTAATTTATTCTAAATTACACTAATACTAAGAAATAATCACCATTAGTGTAAGTTAAATCCTTTTCTGTTAAATTTAGACTCCCATGAGGAAACCCATAATTTTCATTTTAACGTTATAAAATCAGTATACTTGATCACTTAGGACACCCCCTAAATCTTTTTCAATCAATGTTTGTGCCCTAATTTATCTTAAATTACACTAAAACTATGAATTAATCATCATTAGTTTAAGTAAAAATCCTTTCCTATTGAACTTAGACTTCCATAAAGAAGCCCTTAATTTTCATTTTAACGTTCTAAAATCAGTATAGTATTTATTTTGGAAACCCCCCCCCTAATTTTTTAAATCAATATTTGTATCCTAATTTATCTTAAATTACACTAATACTAAGAAATAATCACCATTAGTTTAAGTAAAAATCCTTTTTTATTGAACTTAGACTCCCATGAAGAAACCCATAATTTTGATTTAAACGTTATGAATTCAGTATACTTATTCACTTGGGAAACCGTCTAAATCTTTTTCAATCAATATTTTTACCCTAATTTATCCTAAACTACACTAATGTTAAGAAATAATCATCATTAGTTTAAGTAAAAATCCTCTCCTATTGAACTTAGGTAGACCCCGATGAGGAAACTTATACTTTTCATTTTAACACTCTTAAATCAGTATACTAAATCACTTAGGAAACCCCTTAAATGTTTTTCAATCAATATTTGTACCCTAATTCATCCTAAATTACACTGATACTAAGAAATAATCACCATTAGTGTAAGTTAAATCCTTTTCTGTTAAATTTAGACTCCCATGAGGAAACCAATAACTTCATTTTAACGTTATAAAATCAGTATACTTGAACACTTAGGACACCCCCTAAATCTTTTTCAATCAATATTTGTACCCTAATTTATCCTAAACTACACTAAAACTAGGAAATATTCATCATTAGTTTAAGTAAAAATCCTATCCTATTGAACTTAGACCCCCATGAGGAAACTCATACTTTTCATTTTAACGCTCTTAAATCAGTATACTAAATCACTTAGGAAACCCCTTAAATCTTTTTCAATCAATATTTGTACCTTAATTTATTCTAAATTACACTAATACTAAGAAATAATCACCATTAGTGTAAGTTAAATCCTTTTCTGTTAAATTTAGACTCCCATGAGGAAACCCATAATTTTCATTTTAGCGTTATAAATTCAGTATACTTGATCACTTAGGACACCCCCTAAATCTTTTTCAATCAAAGTTTGTGCCCTAATTTATCCTTAATTACACTAATACTATGAATTAATCATCATTAGTTTAAGTAAAATTCCTTTCCTTTTGAAATTAGACTTCCATAAGGAAACCCTTAATTTTCATTTTAACGTTATAAAATCAGTATAGTATTTATTTAGGAAACCCCCTCTAAATTTTTTAAATCAATATTTGTATCCTAATTTATCTTAAATTACACTAATACTAAGAAATAATCGCCATTAGTTAAAGTAAAAATCCTTTCCTATTGAACTTAGAATCCCATGAAGAAACCTATAATTTTAATTTAAACGTTATGAATTCAGTATTGTTATTTACTTAGGAAACCATCTAAATCTTTTCAATCAATATTTGTACCCTAATTTATCCTAAACTACACTAATGTTAAGAAATAATCATCATTAGTTTAAGTAAAAATCCTTTCCTTTTGAACTTAGACCCCCATGAGGAAACTTATATTTTTCATTTTAACGCTCTTAAATCAGTATACTAAATCACTTAGGAAACCATCTAAATCTTTTTCAATCAATATTTGTACCCTAATTTATCCTAAATTACACTAATACTAAGAAATAATCACCATTAGTGTAGGTTAAATCCTTTTCTGTTAAATTTAGGCTCCCATGAGGAAACCCATACATTTCATTTCAACGTTATAAAATCAGTATACTTGATCACTTAGGACACCCCCTAAATCTTTTTCAATCAATATTTGTACCCTAATTTATCCTAAATTACACTAATACTATGAATTAATCATCATTAGTTTAAGTAAAAATCCTTTCCTTTTGAACTTAGACTTCCATAAGGAAACCCTTAATTTTCATTTTAACGTTCTAAAATCAGTATAGTATTTATTTAGGACCCCCCCCCCCCTAAATTTTTTAAATCAATATGTGTACCCTAATTTATCTTAAATTACACTAATACTAAGAAATAATCACCATTAGTTGAAGTAAAAATCCTTTCTTATTGAACTTAGACTCCCATGAAGAAACCCATAATTTTGATTTAAACGTTATGAATTCAGTATACTTATTCACTTAGGAAACCATCTAAATCTTTTTCAATCAATATTTGTACCCTAATTTATCCTAAACTATACTAATGTTAAGAAATAATCATCAATAGTTTAAGTAAAAATCCTTTCCTATTGAACTTAGACCCCAATGAGGAAACCTGTACTTTTCATTTTAACGTTCTAAAATCAATCTGTACACTTAATCACTTAGGAAACCCTCTAAATCTTTTTGGATCATTATCTGTACCCAAATTTATCTCAGATCGTACTAATATTAAGAAATAATCACCATTAGCTTAAGTAAATATCATTTATTTTGAAATTTAACCCCATGAGAAAACTCATCCCAATATGTTTCTATTAATATAATTATGTAACGTAATTCATCCGTATTTTTAATGAAATTGTACAATTGAAAAGGTATATCAATCAAGTACATGTATGTGGAAACAGCATAACGATTCCACAGAACACAGCATTATGATTTTTAGAAAGATAGAGGAAATTAGGATTAAAAGTTGGCAATGTTTACAGAATGTTTTTAAACATGTATTATGATAAAAGCTATGCTGATTGAGGTTAAAAGATCACATATTTTGCTTTTAATACACATTATTTATTTAAAAGAATTAAATATAGACTCAGTGTTAACCAGTTGGGAAAAAATACCGCTAAATTGAGGAAATATCACCTATTTCTGATTAGGAATGGGGCCGAATTTCGGCCACTAAGAAGGTACTGATATATCCCTTAAAATATAAGTAATAATCTGTTCAATAATTAAATAAATCTTGAAATAAAATAGACACACTTTAATTCTAAATAAGTTACGTTCCCTTCTTTGATTATGAATATGGCATTCGCATGATGTCAAAATTAGATCTCGTGTTCTCTTATCAGTGAAAAACTTAACAGGAAAGACAATGCCTGACCTTGTTATAGTCGTTTACCAGATTTATCTATTAGAATAGAATGACATAATTCCCTAGATATCGAAGAAAAAATGATACTTACTGTAAACAATTATTTCCATCGACGAGTAGGAAGTTCCGATTGCGCATGCGCTATTTATATCCAATGGAGGAAAGTGTGTAAAGTACTCTTATGGACTCCACGATGCGTGTAAAAAAATCCACATACACACCGGAAACCCAAACATAGTACGATTTTATATTTTTTGAATCAAGTACGATGAGAAATAACGTTTCCGAACGATTTTACTTCCCACTACACGGGTGCATGTAGTGGGAAGAAAAAATGTAGTGGGATAAAACGTGTGTATTCATACTCGTGTAGTGGTATTCAGGTGCTTACAAACACACACACACACACACACACACACACACACACACACACACACACACACACACACACACACACACACACACACACACACACACACACACACACACACACACACACACACACACACACACACACACACACACACACACACACACACACACACACACACACACACATGGAATATGCCGATGTGACGGGTAGTAGTTCATTATCTTATGGGTCTGCAAATCTAAAATAATTAACGTGTCTGTGACAAGGAGAGAACTACCCAAGTAAAACGTGTGTCCAATCCTTTGGACTGTTCTCAATAAAATATGTTGAATTTTTGAAATGAATATTTACGAGAAAATTTACTCACATAGTAATCCACACCCAAATAGTGTGTAAAGAAACATTATATGTAGAATAACAACTATAATCGATTTCATCTTAAATTTAGTAAAAAAAAATTTAAGTTGTATTAATTTTATAAATAGACGTTTTTGCAATTATTAGAGAGGTTGAGATTTTAAACGTGTACGGGTACGCGTACGTGTGTTAAAACTACACGTACACGTACACGTTTTTGTAATTTATCAGTTGAGATTTCTTAACTTGTAGGATATAAATTTGTACGTAAATCGACGCAGTTTTGTGACATGAATTTATTTAGTTAATTCCAAATAAATGGTAAATTTCTTATCAATTTTCATGCAAATGAAGGTTAAAAATCTATATAATGTATCACAAGAATACATTCACTCATCAATAAGATTTTATTTGTTGTAAAAAGCTACACGTTTGTACTTACGTGTAGACGACACTCTACACGTTTAGAGAACGTGTAGAAACCATGTCGTCACAAAAACTGATGACGTAATACGCGAAGAATTTAGGTGATTCCCCTAGTTCACGTACACGTACCCGTACACGTTTGAAATCTCAACCTCTCTATTGTAACAGACATGTCACATATTTTTTAATTCATGTGGGTGTAAAGAACATGAGTTGCGTCAGTAGACAAAAATTTTATAAATAGACGTTTTTGCAATTATTGTAACTTTAACAAAATTGAAGCTAAATATTACTACGTGTATGTCTTAAAATTCTGTTTTAAACATGCATATATTTTTTAAAATGTTGGATAAGAACCATTTGTCCATTTTTTAGATTATAAATAAAATCAACAGACATGTCACATATTTTTTAATTCATGTGGGTGTAAAGAACATGAGTTGCGTCAGTAGACAAAAATAAATTGAAGCATCCCCACCCCTCACTGGCTGAATCACTGCATTGGTGCCGGCCCCGACTTCCTGCTGTTGTTGTTGTCTACTTCTGTCGTCTATTTGTGAAACAGGATGGAAAACACGCGACAATAAGCTGTCCTAGAAACAGCCACATACTCCCGGTACATCAGAACCACAAGCCATGAAGTGTTAAAGAAAAAAATAATACCGTATAAAGCATTTAAGGAGGCTGGGTGGCCAAAGAATCAACCACAAGCTCTGTCCTAAATTTTGTGATTTTTTTAAAACTTGAATCTATAATTTAGTAACGAAAAATTCCATAAATCATAGCTTCAATGTTTTGATATCTAAAAATTGCCGCAACCATCCAGCCCTTAAATTTCGGTCAATATCCACGAGGAATCGTAGGATTGGTCGAGTTAGTAATAAATGGTTTTTGTTTACTTCTTAAATGTAGAACATGTATATTATATAAGTATTGAGCAAAACAGACGCATGAGAGAGGATTAGACAATATCTCCTAAAATACAAGCCAATAAGTGATGAAGACAAACAAGATTGTCATTGGCTTAATTGCAATGTTTCCTTGTTCAGTGCTATTTGCAACAACCGACTTTTGAAGCGCGAATATGTTCAGACCAGTCATGAAGCGACGATTTTGTGCAAATAAGAAGGGAACCCTTTAAATACCTACATGTATCTGTTTGATGAGACGTTTGAATTCTAAGAGATGGTGTCCTTTGACGCGTAAGGTCAGTGATTCAGCGATGACATCTAATTCCAGTAAGTGGCACCAAAATGACCACTTGCATCGCCCGACTACCGACCCTGAGGCTGCGGGCAGCGAATCACAAAGCGATTAGCGGAGGTTACGGCGCTCTCCCCGCGCTCCCCTTCTTTAATTTTCCCTGGTCTGGACTAACTTCTAAACGAGCCTCACATCCCTATTAGCAACAAACGAGCTCACATAATGGCGCGTTTTCTCCGAGTAAAAGCGTGACAAACCCATAGCTGGTCAGTATTGTGGACTGTGAGAGTTGATCGCGCAGGTCTGCAGTAGCTGAATCATACCAGTAGAAATACAAAGAACGTGAGTAAGGACGTGAAACAGAACAAAATGATTGCAGGAACCAAAATTTCAATATCAATAAACAAAAAACCTACACCATGATACAAAATTGAAGAAATACATGTACTTAAGTTTTTTTTAAATATTTGAAGTAATAAAGCCAAAAAATTTTGAATCAAGCTACGAGGTGAGTTTGATTTTTATTCTGAAATTATACATATATTTTCAATTCAAACTGTAAAGCAACTGTAAACTGTAAAGCATTTTCGATGTTATACAATTATTTTATAATTTATCTTTATCCATGCAGATATTTTAAAGTAATTTGGGTTTCAAAAATTATCGGGTGGATATGAATGAATAGCAAGACATTTAGAGGTTATGACTTTTCTATCAACTTTCTACAATCTGAAATTATTTCCGAAATAATGTTTAGGAATAAAGTTTAGTTGCGTATCTTCAGCCTTTGACCTTGGGAAAATTATTGTCATCTTCTTAAGGTTATTTCGCTTTTTTTCTTTCCACATACGTTTGACAATATTAAAGCATTAGTTTGCATCGACAGATCGGTCAGTATATAATTAGGCAGATAATAAATGAAATAACAGCTTTTAACCCGGACAAATAAGCCTGTAACTTAGGATGGTAACTCTCCCACTACCGTTTATTGATGCAACAAAAAAGTCAGCGATAAACGAACGAACACTGATATAAAATGAACAAACATCCAAAATTGTTTTCGCGACTCAATTCCTTTTGAATGCATTAGTTAATAGAATGAACAAAAAGCCAACATTGATTTTTAATAAAGACCTGCGACAATCTGCACGCCACGAGTATTATATTGTATATGTGTTCATCGAGCTGATGAAGGAACCGCTGTCAACAGAAACACCTTTTGCAGGTAAAACGGGCTCTGTGTCACGTGGTATTGCAGGGTTCATCGTTGTGAAATTTCCGAGTCGCTTTTTTTTTCGATCAAAATTACCATATTGAATAACAAATCCATTTTGTTTTTCTAACTACAACTAGGATATAATCTACAATTATTTTTATGGTTGGTAATATCTGTAACTGCAAGTGTTATACACTGCTAAAGATAATGTTAAGCAGTACATGCCTAGTTCAGAATGATATTTTCGAGATAGTGATAAATCGAATTAAAAGCTATCGATATTAATAATTACAAATGCATAAATTATAACTCAAATGACAGCTTTCAAGATTTTCCTTGTCAAAGAAAATTTAAAAGTCCGCATGCGGGTCAATCTACATGCGTCTATCTAATTCCAGAGGAGGGCCAAAGATTTCTCTATAGGCCCGCCCACCCGTTCTCAGCAAACTTGATAATTCTCCGATAATGATTGACAGATATTTGTAAAATGGCCTTCTTTTGTAAGAATATCCAAATGCTCTAGCGAGGAATCACGACCGTATTTGGAATATTAACTGTCTGCTGAGGTTTCCAGTTCAACAGGTAATATCTATTATCATTCTCCTATTATTTACATTTTTTTTTCAAAATTAAAAAGGGGGTGCGAGGTTTTTAAATGGTTTTAAAATATTACCCGAAAGAAATGAAATCTTTTAAAACAAAAAAATAGAAAAGAAAGAATGTAAGCGAAATAGATATAAAAGCGAGCTTACGATAAGTACCAACTTCATGAAGAATATTATTAATATACTATAGAATAACATAGTCAATATATACAAAAGCTTGTTTAAGTGGGTGTATATATTTTATTTTCATTATCAACTTTAAAGCTTGGCGTATAACTATGCAGCTGTAGAGGTTTTCCTGACAATGCATAGATATATACTTTATGTACTAGTATATACTGTATAGAAATAATTAAACTTAAAAAACTTTTTTATTGAGAGAGAAACAGGGAAAATTAAAGAATGCTGGTTTTCCTGTTGTTTCAACATCTGAACTAGGTCTGGATTAATATCTTAATGATTGTGCTGACTGTCCAGTTATGCTGTAGTCAAACAGGACCAAATCTCATTCATTTTATTATTTTATTATATTTTATTCATATAAACGTGCTTTTAACCACTTTGTTGCAAGAAATGAAAGAACAAACTTCATCAATTGCAAACTGACAGAACGGACCAAATATAGGTTCTTGCCAAGCACTCAAAAGTGGGTTCTTCCATTTAGAACCCCTCAGAATGCAATGCATGTACTGGGGTGAATTTTTTCTGTTATGATGTCCCCCTTACCAAATATAAGCGCCTTGGAGACAAATTATTTACATTTTGTTTTGTAAGTTAAAACCAGACCAGGCAGACCGCCTCTAAAATAACCGTCCAACAACTGAACCATTCTTTTTTCTTCGTTTTTTTCTCTTTTCTTTTCTTTTTACCTTTTTTTTTTATTCTCTCGAACCATTATATATATATATATATATATATATATATATATATATATATATATATATATATATATATATATATATATATATATATATATATATATATATATATCACAAAGGTTACGCTAGCATGAACCACCATAAGAACACTTTTCACTTTTAACAGTAATTTTTTTTTGGGGGGGGGGGGGGGGGGGTTAAGCAACATAAAAATTTAAAACCAAACATTTTGTTGTTGTAGACAATAGAAGTATTGATACTATCACTATTATATCAATTAAAATCAATTTTTATTTATTCAAATTATATGCAGTTAAAATCATAAAAGATTACATATAATATTTAGTGTTGATCAGTACCTTGAATTGTGAAATGAATTGATTTATATAAAATTAAACATTTAATGCATTTAAAATCAGAAACGATATTACATATATAATTATTTACCGAATAACGATACACGCATCATGTTCATCAAATATTGCGTTTGAACATTCATATACCAATGAATCTCTGTCTGTATACGTTAGATAGTTACAGCTATTTTTTATACGTCTGCTTTCCTGAAAATATGATTCAGAATAAAAATGGATTTATATATATACACGTCCCTGGAAGTACCTGAATAACTTTAAATAAGCGGCAGTTTGGCACTGGTTACAGAATCATTTTGTTCTTATAAAGCATCGAAAATAACTGATTTCTCAATGAAAAATTAAAAGGTAAAATTGTCAATTAAGAGCAATTGGAATACATTTGATGGACGCAGTATCATTTCGGGTACGCACCTAAACTGAAAGTAAAAACTGTTGCAAGAGAACTCAAATAACCACGAAGAGACTTTCGAACTATGTGTTATAGCTGATTTTATTTGAATTGCTTTCTTAGTTTAAAAAAAAACGGCCTTTGTGATATGATAAAAATACATTCACTGTGCTCAAAAAAAATTCAAGGATGGTTTTCATGTTAATCAAGTATGGAAGTTACAAAACATTTAAATATTATTGTTGCACAATTTAGTTTGACAAAAGTACATAACAGGGTTGTATAACTGACCTTTAGACAAAGTATTAAAAACATGTATTTAAGAAATTATCATAGAAATGGTTGAACGGTTTCCCGTTTGTGCTATTAGTTTCTGCAAACGATTTCTATACATGGTTCTTTTCAGACTTCTAACTTAACCATTCGACTTAACACTGTATAACTAATGTGGCTATGACTTAGTCGGTGGTTTAGATATCGTTTTAATGAGAAATGAATGGGTGGGGTCTCATTGAGTGGTCACTCTATCAGTATCGGTCCCCCAATTACAATTACTGACAACTTGTTCAAGATAAGGTATGTGTCCACTCGCTGATATAGGGGGGAACTGTTGTAAATCTGCCACTGTCTTTGTCAACTCGTACTGGCATAGATAATCGACTTCTTCGATTAAAGGATTTGGTTTGTAAGATAAATAAATCAAACGTGTGTTTTGATTGGTTCGTATATTCTGCCATTAGCCCTGCAACAGATGTGCAGGGATCCTATGCCAGACAACCAGCTAAAGTCTCTCCAGTTTCTACTTAACGACAAACGAAGTCAGACCGAATTCCTGCCACAAAAATGCCATCCATCTCCTTGGTCTGTGAATCTCATCAACCTGACCTTTTCTGTAGGACAACATGCTAGTAGATACAGAAATTCTATACATTTCGAGTAAAATGTTATCATTTCGTATCTCATATCAATTGTTGTATACCAGAAAACACAATTTAAATTCATGCTGTTGAAATGTTTTCAGGAACAGTCCTATCACATATTGTTCCCAGTTTTTCCGGAAAAACCTCTGAAGTAATCTGAATTACTTGTTAGGACGTTGTAGCGAAAAGCTATACGTTTTAATTTTAATTAAATTCATTGTAAATGGCATTGTTAGGATAGACTTTACTTTTATTACAAATTTATTTTACGGTTCAGGTGAAATAGATTTTTAAATTATTAAAATATCCGATTTTGATTTCAACTTGTATATATTTTGTCGACAAATATACACCTCCACCCCTCCCCCGAAAATAAATCAACAATGGGGTATTTTGAAGTAAACACACGAAAATAAGTTGTTAAATTTCACAGGACTGTTGATTATCGTCTCGCAATGAGCAGACTATTATAATGAGAGTTTCCGTTCAATTTAACTATGGATTTGAGTCTAAGCTTCAGGAGACATTTAGTTTCATTTCTTCTGCAAGTGTTTATTATTTTATATGTACATTTGGTTTGATAAAAAAAGTTGCGTGCATTAATCTTGTTCTACAGATGTGTCTCAATATTTAAAACTGCAGGTTGGTTTATCTAAAAGGTTCTCTGTTGGAATGATATTTCAATAATATTGATCCAATTTCAAACAGCGAGATTTCTCTCCTTTAATTGCATTATCAATTTTTCCATATACAAGTACTAGTTATTTATAAGTCAAAATATTGTACATTTCCACAAAGAAAAGCACACAAAAAGAGTGAATGCAAGTACAAGATTATCTTTCAATGCTACGTGATAAAAAAATCTTCAAATTATTATTATATATATATTACTAAATCATAACGTTTTAGATAGGGGAACGATATATATATATATATATATATATATATATATATATATATATATATATATATATATATATATATATATATATATATATATATATATATTAACTGATTGTTTTTATCCATCTCATTGCTCCTCTATATTAGACACGTCACAAAAAATGAAATACATTTTTTTCTTTTCTTATCTTTTGTTTTTATTTTTGGAAGCTAACATTTTACATTTTCTCTCCATTTTTGTGAATAAAATTCAATTTCTACCCCGAAAGTCAAATTACTGTAAATTTACCAGGCCTAAAACCTATGAAATATGTTCTAAAAATACAATGATTAAACTATAGTTAAAATTTCTTTGAATTGCTTGGAATTGGCTCCCTACTGAACTAACATTTTGCGTTAGGTTAGCCTAAAAGGGCCCGAACACCAAGAGGACGAAATATGCTTGAATCCCTGTATTTATGTATAGCAGTACATGTATGTTCCTACAGTTATACAGTCACTACGAACAATGCGGTGCTAAGTTACAACACCATTGGCACTGCCTTGTTAAGTAAAGGTTCATCATGGCATTATTATTTAAAAAAAGATAGAATAAATAAATGACAATTGTTTCACTTGAAAATTTAAGTTAATATGGTTCGGATAAACAGGGTTTGAATGAAAAAATCTTGGTGGGATGCTCCATTCGAATTCACAGGTCTTGGTTTTCCAGAATTACCTAAAAACCATAATGAAATACTGGTTAACAATATTGTAAACAAAAATATTAATAAAATGTTCAAACTATTAAAAGGTTTAGAATTCTTGTTTAATTAAATAATGCGGTATTTGCAGAATGCTCTAACAACTGAAATATCAGTAACTTGGGTAAATAAATTAATAATATTAGACATATATCATTTGTTGGGAAAATATCATATTACAAAGATGGTATATTTGGTCTGATCTTTTCTGTAGGACAACATTCTAGTAGATACAGAAATTCTATACATTTCGAGTAAAATGTTAAACATTTCGTATCTCTTATATTTGGTCATACATGTAGTATATGACTTTCGCTTGATGTCATCCATTGTTCATTGCGTTAGTTTTCTACTATACTTTAAATCTTGTTCTTCAACTTTGATGACGCTGATGAGCCTCCACGACACAATCGAGCAGATTTAACGCCCGGCTTGCGCTACCCGGAGAATGATCAGACTCACGCCCCCCTGGGTTCCAAACTAACCCGTTTCCAAGGTGTCGTCAACTGAAAATGAAAGCATGCGCACGATTAGGATAAACGATATGTTTTTCACAATTCCTCACTTTGAACACACTGATTGAACATTTATTCACAAATCATGAACTCTCTTTGAAAAGAAAATGGCCACACAAGACGACAAAGGTTCTCGACTCAGTGTAAAGAAACCTGCAGAATTGATTAAAATTCACCCCACAGATAAACAACCCAGAGGTCTTGTTCACATTTGGCCAATAGTTCTCCCCTTAAAAAAAAAAGAACCCCAAAATACATGTCTTTAAATATTATTTCCACCATGTAAAAATCGTTAATGTTATTATAAAAAATAGAAGAAACAAAACCTTATCAAGATATGTTTTGTATGTAGTAAGTTATGTAACGCGTGTCAATTATGTTTCACGTTCAAATAGCACGTCTTCAGAAAATGGTGGAGTTTACATATTCTAGACCAATGAAAAAAACAGACACAAACTCGGTATCTAATGTGATAATTGAAGTATAAAAATAAACTTACTAGATGCATTTGATCACTTTCTTTGTTTTATCGTATTTAATGTAACCCTGTTTGACCTTACTGCTTTAAAGCATGTAGAAAAAGTGCATGTCTACATGTAGGATTTGCTTTCTTTGAATGTTTGTATTAATTCCATGCTGTTTTCAGTGCTTCGATGCCCAGCCAACAGCATAAAGAGGTGTGTGCATCCTGCCAGTACCCCATTGAAGACCGCTTTCTCCTGCGGGTCATGGACTTACCCTGGCACGAGCAATGTGTCGTCTGCTCAGTGTGCCAAACCCAGCTCACCCGCACATGTTTCCATCGCAACAGACAGTTTTACTGCAAAAACGACTATGACAAGTAAGAATACAACTAGGATTTTCTCCCCGTTTTCATCATGTTGCGTAAATGTTTCTACGGTGTCTTCCCCCTGAAATGATAAATACTGTAGAATGGTCTGAAAATATTCATGCTGAATGAGCGGGCTCTCTCTCTCTCTCTCTCTCTCTCTCTCTCTCTCTCTCTCTCTCTCTCTCTCTCTCTC
Source organism: Magallana angulata (assembly GCF_025612915.1). Classification (NCBI taxonomy): domain Eukaryota; kingdom Metazoa; phylum Mollusca; class Bivalvia; order Ostreida; family Ostreidae; genus Magallana; species Magallana angulata. The sequence goes on from NC_069117.1 coordinate 54,269,513, forward strand.
TCTCTCTCAACTTGGTTGTACTTTATGAGATTCCGCAGCTTTCAAGTTTTGTTTCGATTGTCAGTATTTATAAACCCTGGCAATAAGAGACTAAAATAATGGGCAATAACGAAGTTCGCCCGCGGCATCCTCCACTCCAATATATTTCTTGTTACCTTAGTTTCCAGAAAGAAGTTGACACCCCGTTGTTTATTAGAAATAACGGATCGATTCCAGAATGCCAATAATCCCTCATAGATATTGTGTCGTTTGGAGATCACGTCCTTTCTTAAATTTTGGTGGATTATATTATTTTTTTGTAGATAGTGTCCCATTAAACTATAAATGGTGCAAATGTATCTTTTCATTATATACTTAGTGATAAATACAAGTTGGTTTTTTTTTGCATATGTGATACAGATGACATCACAAAACTCGTATCGGCCTCCGAGGCTGATACAGGTTATCAGCCCCAGGTCTGATACGGATCTGTATCACACCCCTTGAAGAACTCCCTTTTTGGGAGTTGATTTTAGTCAACTCTCCTATGCAGTTACTCTGGCAAACCGAAAGTGAAACAGTGTTTGGACCTAAGCACAAATCATCACCGCTGACAAGACTTAGTTCTTGAAAATAATAGAAAAATTCGATGTCATATGCTGAAGCATTGTTTTTCAAGGAAACTTATCAATAAACACTTTGAAAATAGTCAGATTATATATAATACAAACAATTTAGATATTTTTGTAGTCTCATGTGTTCCTACGCCAGAGTTTAATAAAGTCTGGTTCAATTAGACGCTCGGCTGTCTCCGTAAATCTCCGACAAACAGAGAGACTCTCTTGCTTGTAGGAGATTAACGGAGACAGCCGAGCGTCTTTTTGAACAAGACTAGAGTTCGATATCAATAGTGCTCGGATCCATACGATTTTTAGAATTGTTTCGATTACTAATACATAGTTTGAAATCTATCTTTAAATATTACACAACATGATTCATATGGGGTTTCTCGAAATTCTTGTTGGAAAAGTAAAAAAATTCATATAATAAAAAAGCGCGCAATTCAATACAGACTAGAAACTAATTGCCATGCAAGATAAGTTGAATTTAAAATAAATGATAATCGATAAAATCAACTCCCGTCAGTACTTCAGTACTTCGATTTCATTTCGGCATTTGTGCATGTTTACAGACGAAAAAATAAAACATTTGTTACAGTCGACAATTTTAAGTGTAGTTAAAATCTTCAAATGCTAGGGTGTGCTTTGAAGCAGTTAATTTTAAAATATGATAAAAGACACATTTTTCCATATCACAGCCTGTTTCAGCCCTCGACCAATATCAGCCCTCGGACTGATATTTCAAGCTGATACTGGCTGTGATATGGAAAAGGATATGTATTATTCTCTATGTATTAGGATTTTTATACAGAAAAATAATGATTTAAAAAAAGAATCTGCAAATCTTAAGTAAAAAATTCAGCGTTAAAAAAACAAGCCTAAATAGTGGGGCTTTTCTTCTTCTCAAAACTAGTACTTTGAAGAAGAATTATATGAATAAAAGTAGCAAGTTAGAGTATTTCTTGTACAGAAAGGATGATAAAACTGTTTTAATGTAAGGAAATTGTATAAAACAATAAAATGAACTGATTCACATAAACACGACTACGTTACTGGTTAACATTATCAGAATTACTAGACTACATGTAATATATAATCAATTACAATTATATTAAAGCAAACACGTTACAAAGTAGTTTACAGCAGTTAGACTGTATTCTTTTTTTTTTTTATCATTATTATAATATTATTTATTTTCTTTGTTCAAAGAATTTTATCCAAAGCATGTTCCCCCTTCAAAGCTTGAAACACCATTAAATGATCCTAAAATCAGAATTTAACGTTAGATGTGGCGTTCGATATATATATATATATATATATATATATATATATATATATATATATATATATATATATATATATATATATATATATATATATATATATATATATATAACACAGGTTCAATGACACTGTTTATACATGTATGTAAATGATGTTACACATCTGTTAGTAAAACTCGTTGATATTATTGTATGGGCAAAAGTCGATCCCTCGCCTTTGATTTTAAAGGATAAATGTTAACTATGTTCAATTTTTAATTGTATACATGATACAGTTTATCGTCATTTTGATATCAAATGATCAATTTCGATTCAGCTATGTATTGAGGTACATTCTGATAAAAAAAAAATTATATAAATAGTATATGAACTTGGCGGCATAACAAACTGCAAATTAATATGCATCTACACTGTATGCCATATCAGTACTTTGATGGGGAGGGTTTTAAAACCAAATCAATTTTTTTAGAAACAAAGCAAAGATTAAAACGTCAAAATTATGAAAATAATTTAAGCAGTTCTTATTTTTTGGAGATTGATAATAAGATTGATAATTATATGTAGATAACGTTATAGACCAATACATGTAATATTTCATTCAAAATATCTTGATTCAAATTTCATAAAAAATTTCATAGTAGACCCTCGAAGGTCCAAAATGTCGGATGCCTCTGTATAGAATAAATATACAACTTGGTCTATCTTTTTCTTAGACCAAAAAATTTCGTGTTGGCATTTTATGGTTTTGTTTCCTTTTTCCCGTTGTTTAATGAAGATAAATAGGGGTTTATCATATTTCCGGGACCATTTAACTTTTTCAAACTCAGTCTCACTTTTCCTCAATAAATTACTTTTGTTAAGGAGACTAAGACACAATTTGAGCTCAAGTTAGTATAAGTTTCAATCTGATAAAATTATTTAAAACATTGAATCAGTTCATCCTGTTTGTCACAAGTTATTTTGTCAAAGAAATGGTAAAGTCTTTATTTTATTTGTAAACAAATATAAGACTCAAACTTTGTTTAACGACTTCTTTCCTCTGTGTCTCGCTTGTAAATTGACTTCTAACATTCAAATTTTGGTAAATCGTTCAAAATACACAATTAAACTATTTTTAACAAAAATAAAAATAAAATTTTCATCTCAAATCGTGGCTAGGTCCCTTTAAAGTGAGATTAAGATGAAGTTGAGCCCATCTGAGTATTATGACGTTTTGGGGGCAGTATTTTTATACTAAGTGTACCCCGAATTATAGGGAATTATTTCCTGTTTATGTTTAGACTCCAAACATTCCACAGGCAATGAACATAACTTTTTGATGCGAAGGGTTAAGATTAAAGAATTATAACGGTGGGTGTTTTGACATTACACTGTGCCATTTATGAAGAGGACCTATTATAACAATAGTTAATTAATTGTCAGGCTAGTTGGCATTTTTTGTTAAATGAGCAAAAAAAAAAAATACAGAGAGGTATATAAATAAAATTAATGTCAGTATTTATTTCACTGTTATACGGGTATTTTAGTTTTTGAACCATGTTATGCCGCAATTCTTCAGAAACAGCACTATTTAATGTTTCAATTTTTGTATGCATTTATGTATCATCCGAGAATTCATCTGATTCGCCGAGAAAAGAACACTTAAGCGGACAGGGGTATCCACTACACAAAGTACACTTGACCGTATTTTTGCATCATTCTAACAATGCCATGAGAACTATAAATGCCAGTCACATAGGGGATTAAGAATTAACCATCCCCAGTCAACAAATTTCTTCGATTTCCATTTCTAAATCATTCGTCAATTTTTACCAGACGATTTACATCGCAAAATGAACAATAAGTCAAGATACAAGACTCTGTTCGACCTGCGAACGAACTGCTTTTTCCATCAGTTTCCTATTGGATGCGGCAAGGATATTCTTTCAAAACGGTGAAGCTTAATGGTCTGATTTCCGTATCTTTTGCTTCTGCGGAGTGATATCTCGTGTCCGGACCATTTGGCGTGAATTCAAATCCGTCTTTACTTCTGCAACATTTTAAGTAGCGATTGAGGAAGCCTAATTTGGCAGAAGGTGTTCACACTTCGTTAGCGGCGCAGGCGGTGCGACAGGGTGTCCCGATTTGTTTAGTCGCAGAGCTACTTTTTGTCTCTTTTGCATGAGCTCCTTTCTGTCGTATGTGAAAATAATTAATGTATATCTACTCAGTTGACTGCAAAAAGATCTCAAACGCGACAAATCTTCCTCCACTGTGGCTATCGATCTTTTTGTGTGTCCATACGTTGGTACCCGCTGCGCTCAGAGATGCAATGAAAAAAGGAAAACAGTGAAATAAATTTTAATTATTTTGCATTCATTTCTTGTCAACAACGCATTTTTGATTAGTAAAGGAAAAAATTGCACAATTTTACTAAAACACAGATGTAATTTTATTCATTCAAGGTTGTTCCGACGAGCATCTTGCAATGGTTGCGGTATGTTCGTCATTCCAACAGAATTTGTGATGCGAGCAAAAGGTTATGTGTACCACCAGCAATGCTTCAACTGCATCGAGTGCGGACAGCAGCTCCGCCAAGGTGACCATTGTGCAATAAAGGACGGACAACTCTTCTGTGGTATCGACTTTGAGAAAGAAATGAACATGATGGCACTAAGTCCAAGAAGTACGAATTTATCAAGCAGATTCTTTGTATGAAGTAAAGCAAAGAACTTGTCACTTATTATAAGGAAAAGCCAACCTCTCAATGTTTAAATTTTGTAACTTTTTTTGAATTATTAAACACAACAAGCTAAATAAAAAGCCCATTTTAATAAACTAGCAATACCTAAGTATTCTGTTCACATTCAATGTTGGATCGCATGGATCCTAAATAAAAAAAAAAACATGAAATTTAATGACAAATCAGTCAACGAAAGAACCACAAAATGTCCAAATTTTTTTAACATTTTCAATATTCTAAATATGGTTTAAATGACATATTTACTTAACAAATTTAAGATTATATATTAACATTTCATCATATATACCCTTGTTCATTTTACAAATCAGTCTCTTGAACAAGCATTCCAATAAACGACTTTGAAAATTGTGAAATGTATTAGGGAGAACTATAATTTTGGTTTTTAGGCGATGGGTCGGACAGTTACGAGGATGGGGAGAGTGACTGTGGGAAGCACCCTAAGCGGCCCCGCACCATTCTGACAACCAGTCAGCGACGCAAGTTCAAGTCAGCGTTCGAACTCAACCCAAAGCCGTGCAGAAAAGTACGCGTCAACTTAAAATATAAAAACTGGAATCAAGTGTTTTCAAAATATTAATCTCATTTATTTTTTTTTTCTTAATCTCAATATGAAATCTGTTTTAAGCAAGATATTTTTCTCTATAAGTTATTTTTGCATAATTTTTTAATTATTGAACATTTTAGTTTAATGCTATGGTAAAAATGTTATTCTAATTCTCTTATGAATTATAAACCTATAAGCCTTTGTTAATACTAGTTAATATTCAGTGTTTTACAGAATCATTGTCTTCTTATTGACAGGTACGCGAACAACTCGCCGCCGAAACAGGTCTTAGTGTTCGAGTTGTGCAGGTGTGGTTTCAAAATCAGAGGGCAAAGGTACGTAATGCTGAATTTTATTTTGCATGCAATGAAAGGTTTCTGATCATTCACCAATGATCTTTTTGTTATATAGCATGGTGCATTGTTCTTCCAAAAGAAGTTCAATTCTTACTTATGTGTGTATAAATGAACCAAAATTTGACAATATTTAGCCGACATTGAGCATTCCCTTATATCGTATAGAAAATGACCTTGAGTCTCTCTTTGGCAGGGACAGGCACGCGCGTTATGATACCGATGTGTGTTGTTATTTCATATTACAGTTGAAGAATCATTTCATAAGTGGTGTTAATTAATCCAGCGACAACTACTGACAAAATATTTTGCAGGTAAAAAAATTAGCACGTCGCCAAAATCAAGATGGTTGCGGAACAAAATCAGGGGTACAAACTAAAGTCAAAAATGAGGGAAAGGACTGCAAATTTGAACGGGAGGAGGATATCGATCAAGGTAAACTCATTTGATTGATTGATTGACTGGCGACGTATTTTGATGGTCAAGGAAAACTGTTCCTATTGCACGTATTATCTTCCTGCATATGCAGTTAATGAATATCTCCTATCTGTTTATTAGTTTAATACCTGACTAGACTAGGGTAAACCACGCATGGGGGAGGGGGAGGGGTGGAATTGAGGAATTTCATTAACCATTTGTGTTCTGTCCTTTTTCAGACTGTTTGCCAAAAGTGAGAGACGATGAATCACTGAGTAAGTAAATGTACGACTTCCCCATTGAGTAACACTTTACATTTGTGATTAGGGTGCGTTTCGAGTTTAAAGAACCTGACAAAGATGCTACTTGACATTCATACAGTTTAAGCAAAAAATATTGGAAATATTAAGTGTGTTTCGAGTTTGACCGTTTCAAGTAATGTTTGCTAGTCATGCGGTTGCAGTTCGAACCTAGCGATGACTGATCTCGTAATGAAACCTTAAAGCTATTGTTCTTTCACGAAAAGAATTAAGGCTGTAGGTATTTCGTAAGTTCTAGTTGATAGACCGTTAACTCTCAATATCATGTTCGACGTCCAACACCCATTAACCCTCGGAGGGTCAAACACACAGTCAACTTAACCCCTTAATAAGTCGGCCATCTTGAGGGGCCCGCACCCGTTAACCCTCGGAGGGTCAAACATTTATTAAGTTGTTTTCCTCAAAATATAACAATTGCTTTATAATAACACCTACATATATAGTTATTAAAATATCAGATTAATTATCAGTAGTACTGCGGTTCAATAAATCATGGTTCTTGACACGCTTTAAATTATGCCTTCATACTGCTTGATTTATATTAATAACACATTTATCAACTGAGAAACTCAAGTAACAAGCATAAAACAGACTATACACAAGTGACTAATTGAGGAATCTTGGACAATTGCGGTAGGCACGGGTACGATAAAGAAGCCTTTCTGCGCATGCGCAATGGCTCAAATAACGGTATAGATATCCGGAATAGGAATTATTTATTATACATGCAGTGAATTAAAAAAAAATCTCTGGGGATGATATTACATTTACACGACACTGGTAACATACATATTTATAATGATATTTCCAGTTAAATATATGCCTTTTTTTTACCCCAGGTTCTTTGATATCGGAGCCTCAAAATAACAACAATATCGAGCAAATATCCCCACTTTCATCGGGAGATCATGGTATGTGAAGTTTTTCTTAGTATTTAAAACCATGTCGTTAGTAAATTGTAAAATAATGGTCAATTCGTTGTATGTTAATTAACTCTTACATAGGTCAGGAGTGAGAGAATATGTTGTCTTTCGTTCTTTAGAGTCATACCGAAGCCAACTCGACCTTGGACGTAAAGGACTTGATGATGGCTTGAGTTGCGTGGATCCACTGTTTGTGAACGGTGGCCTCCCTCCTCATTCACATCTTGACAACTCGGGCCTGCCAAATCCGATCGATAAGCTTTACTCAATGCAGAACTCCTATTTCAGTGTAGAATGAAGCCAAGGCGGCAATGGGATCATAAGAAAGACTTGTTCATGCAAATTATAGTTCACCCAAAGCATCTATCATGTTCGATAAAGAACACCAGGTCTTATCAAAAATTAAAGCTTATACATGTTAATCAATAATTTATGAATTTTCACATTTCATTCAATGATATTTTAGCCATTTCGTTTGGATGCTGTTTTATCTAGAAGTCACAAGGAATTTAAATTAGGTTGGTCTGAGACACCTGTCGATATTAATGTGGATAAAAGTATATTATAATTAGAATACTTCACTGGTAAGAATTTTGTCAAATTTTATAAAACTTGACCAAAAAATATTTCCAGCGGGAATCGAACTCACGATTAACACCTTTATAGTTACCGCGCTAATCCATTTCATCAAGCTGTTAGGTAACACTGTTGGGAGAAATTATACTTTTTATTTCGATAGGAAGTACGTCGCAATATTGAGGTGTCCCATACCAACTTAGGTTGCATCATATACTTCTTGAATATAAACACTGATTTTACAAAGAAACTTTTAGATACAACAATTTGTTTGTTATCATACACAACGCTAATTATATTAATATTTTCTTGTTTGAATATTGGACTGAATACATATATTATGATTCACAAATATCAAAGAAATTGAACATTTTTTACGACTTGCTTTATTACATCTCCGTTGGTTTTCATATACATGTATAAGCGTTCTTTTTATAGTTATTTCAATTAATAATTATGGTAAACATGTCACTGATTTGATTTAGGCAACTTTCTTTTTCAAAGCAAAACACACGAATTATTTTTTTTTATTAATAGGTTTGCCTTGGTATTCTTGTATGATTAACTTTTCTGTAATTGTTTGTGCTCATGCAAAATTCTTGAATTTTTTTCCAGATTTAAGAGTCGGCATTATTATATGGTAGTTCCAATCAGATTAAAACATAACAAAGAATACAAAATAAGTAAGATGAAAGTGCTAACAAATTAGATGCAGCATTCTCTGCATTTTGCCCATTACTTTGGACGGCGCCTTTGGGGGGGGGGGGTATTCTTATGGATTTTTTTCTCTCAATTTGGTTAAATTTCTTTCATATATTTATAAAGAAGGGATTCTATTTTACACAAATAAAAAAATCCTTTTTTAGTGCTACATTGTTATGAGAATTCGATTAATTTGATGATAGGGATTAGACAAGGAGACTTCTTTAGGGTTTTGGTATTTTTGTAATGCCAGTGTTAGTGATATTTTGTTTCTATGTGTATTTATTTTGTTTTTCTGTGATAATTAGTACCGTGTGTTACGTTTACATTTTGTACGAAGTATTGTTGTTAATGAAGAAAATTGGTCTGTTTTGAATGATAGAGAATTGAAATATAAGATATAATTTAATACACCGTAAAGCTGTTTATCAAAAAGCCGAAACTGTTCCAACCCATTTTATATGAATGTAGAATCTGTAACTATTGATTTTATTCTTACAATAAAGAATTGAAATTGGAAACAGATTTTTTTGGTTCAAAGTAACAGTTTTCTAAAATAACATACACTTGTTTGAAAGATAAACATTGTGATCTGACTATCTTTGGAGGTACATGTATAATCTCCAGTAACTATATACATTAATCGGAATGCTGTGGGAAGTGTTATCAATATTGTTTGTTTTTATATCTGACTTGCACTTTTCCCTTTGGTTATTTTTGTTTCTACCAAATTATCATAATTGAATTGTTTTTTGAACTTGACCGATACTTTTTTTTCAACTTTCAAGAGCATTTTATAAAAGTCGAATTGAACCTTTCAAGGTGAATCGGTAACATATTTACAGGTACTCGATTCAAAGCTGATTGAGAACATCGAAATTTCACAAAACCTTGTACAATTGCCTCGTTAAGTTATGAATAAATAATGTGGTATGAGCCGAGGATCAACGGTCAGAGGTTAGAATCCTACTGTCTAAAGTGTGTGGTGGTTCCAGTCCGTCTGTAACAGAACTATAGTATGATTTAACTTTTGTATTTTCATATGTTTCATTTTATATTTTTATTTTGTATCGGTTGGCCGGTCAGAGAACGACACTAACTGTTTTACATATATGTACCGTGTTACAATTATAGAGGACAATATCTTCACTATGGGTGGTGATATACAGGGCAATATCTTCACTATGGGTGGTGATATACAGGGCAATATCTACACTATGGATGGTGATGACCCGACAATTATACAGGGCAAGCAATATCTACACTATGGGTAGTGGTGACCCGGCGAAATCAATTGAGGAGGCCATTGGGAAGCAATTCTTCTTTTTTGTACAAAATACCTCATCTGTTCTAGAACATAATCTATGATAATTAGAGGAGCGTCGATAAGATTATGATTTGCATATCCTGTAAAACCAGAACTCTTAATTTGTTTTAATCATTAGTAAATTATTTGTAAAAGGGTTGTCAGTTTAACGTGTGCAATAATATCTTGAATTCGGTTTTGAAGCCATTTTCAATAATTAAAATGGCTCTGAAATTATGAGAGTGTCTGAATCATCTTTTTGAATGTGGTGGGTGTTTTTATGCATTCATGTATAGAAAATATCCTTAATACCTTTTGCCAAGCTTGAAGTAGATTGGAGGCAGAAAAACGTTGTCTGGTTTCATATTGTCTTCAATATATGTGATGAATAATGGAAGATGCAAATTTTGAATTGGAATTTCTTTTGATGAACTGATTTGGTGTTCTATGATTTTGTTATTTATATTTACATATACATGTTGTATACAAAATATTAAACGATAAAAGAATATAAATGATGTTGTCTTCTTTTCCTTATGTAGTAGAACATTCAAAATCCCTAACATTGTTTTAAATTATAACACTGTTTGCCTTTCAGATTTCGAATTCGTTTTAATTTGTAGAAGGCTGGTGTTGACATTAAAATCTAATAATAAAAATTTTGCGGTGGTATGGGACACCTGTCGATATTGATTTGGTTTATGATAATCAAAATACTTTCACCGTTTTATAATTTTCAAATTTTATAGTATTTAACCAAAATATATTTAAACATTTTTTAGGAAGGGAAAAAATTACCAAAGATTCAGCGGAATTCAAACTTATGACTTACAAATTTGCAACTATGGCTCAAATCGAATGCGCTACGCTGTAACGTATAACAATTGTGGGGGTAAACAATTATATAAAATTATGCTTGATTTATTTTTTATTTCAATGGAAAGTACGTCACAATATGGAGGTGTCCCATGTCACCTTAATTCAGATTAACTTATACGACGGACAGGGGTTATTTTATAGAAAGGCGCTGGATCCCAACACGGCTGGTGCTACTGGTCCTTACAAAGTCCTTAACGCCAATATAAGCCTAACTGTTGTAAATTTTCAACAGTTGATCCCTCGAGAACGAGAGGAAAATCTTTTAGAAACGCAATCTTAATATTTTCGGGGTCTGATGCCTCGATATTAGAAATTCCTCATTCATAAAATTGTCAAGGCTTGATAACAGGTATTTGTGATTCCCCGGAGTTTGAGTTGTATGAGGTTCTCCTCCCTTGTAAATCGCCGGGGGTTTATAGAAGGTGTTAAAGGAAGGAAAACGCAGACATCTCTGCGATGAACAAGAATTAGGTGGCCGGGAAAAATGAAGTTACAACCAATTGTGTTTGACAACAAATAACACTGAATCCGGGCCCCATTTGTCTCTGTCACCAGCTAGTGTATCTCCGCGATAGAGCAATGTCGGTGAATCTCTGTGGAGAAACTGTTTGGGTTGTGTGATAAACGAGTTGGTGCCCCTCTGGATCCTTGTCATTTTTTATAGATATATTTACAATTTGTTCTACAGGGTTAATAGTTATTGTACACAGACGCCAGAGGGAAGCGCTTCCTACCAAGATATGGGAATTGACCACTCAAACAGAAAATTTGTTTTAAGGATTCATTTTATGCATGTATCTTAAGCTTAGTTAACGACTCCGTAGCAGGTTGTGTGTAACTTGCATATTATTTCATTCATTTACACTATGAATTCAAGGTACATAATAATAAAAATTAGACTCGCTCGATGGACAAAAATAATATACAATATAAATTGAAAGTTAAATAAGAATTTTGAAAACATAACAAGGGTTTTTTTTAATAATTTAAATCCTGTCCTTGAAATTAAGTACATTAGGTTCAAGTAAAACTAACAAATTATAAGCATTGATTAAAGTTTGTGCATATTATGCCAGGTTAAAGCTATGATATACACATGAATTCTCATAATTTACACAACTACCCAGTAACTTTAAAAATAACAACATGTAATTTGTCAGTGGATTGTGTAGATTGTCAAACAAGAGAGTAAAGCTAGTTGAGAGATTTCCCATAGTGACTAGAATCGATTTTGCTTTTCAAGACACGTTCTTTTTTCGGGTAATTCAAGGTTTTTCACGGTTTTGCTAGTACAGTGTACCTGGGTATACAAAAGGGTTGTGAATGCCGGGGAAGTGCCTGAAAACATCTCCCAATTTTTTGGCAATGAAGTCACTTAATTCAGAGTGTAAAAGACACAAACAACACTTTGATCCAAGCATTTCTTCCCACATAAGAAAGGAGATATTTGTTCGGATGAGTTTTATAGACTTGCTATCAGCTTTAGGACCATCACAATGATAAGGGCGGACCTAAATCAGCGCACTTCAAACACAGTGACGATTCCACATCCCTGTTTAGGACCGATTGCTCGCTGGCATGGTGTTACGTCCCGTCAGAGACTTGATATACGGCGATCTATAGGGTGGCAGCTTCTCTCGACCCTTCACTGTTGCTAAGATGATCCGGCAAGCACGGGAGCTGGCTGTCGTTATTAAGGTTTACATCGCTGTTTCTCCAGCCGTAAGTGGCATTACGTGGGTCAAGTTAAGACCTGCACGGAAAGGGGTGCCAGGCATCGTAAGCTTTAGTAGTAGTTTGTAAGTATTATCCTGAGATAGTCAAACGGTTACCCTTGTGCCAGACGTATACGTAACCAATATATCCTATACAAAATCTGGTCACTAGTACCATATGTGTCTCCAGGAGATGCAAAATTGTCAAATCTACTGAAATCAAAATCATATTATTTGTTCTTGAATTTTTCAAAATTTGCACTAATGAGAATGTCTGCACTGGTTTTGCATTTCCTTGGTGTTCCCGGAATCTTGGGGCACACGGTAACGAAATCAGCGTTCTGTGGCGGATTAAGGGAACTGATTATTTCATATTTTAATTGGATTTTGGATTGTTATTAAAATACAAATATAACCAATATCAAAATCGTTATCATTCTGGTTGAGAAACTCAGGTATTGACGCTGCAATGTCAAACGCTTTTCGTGCTAAAAATCGAATATTAATTACACAAAATAATCTGTACCTGAATCCCGTAATCTCGGCCCAACGCCGGGGGTGTCAGTTGTGATTAAACTTTAATCTATAAGCATTGTAAAATTAACTTTTAATCATGTTTAACCCTGCTTGCGACGAGGGTATTGTGAAGAGAAAGTGTGTTTTTAGCCTCGCTATGACAATATGAAGTACTCTGTCTATTTAGAATATTAATTTCCCGACTCTAGATTCCTCTGTATCGTAGCGTTGACAGATTTTCTAGGTTTTTTCTTGGATATAAAACAAAATTGACAGACGTTTCTAGATTTCAAGATGTCACTAGATGCATGCATTCTTCTATGTATACGTTAATCATAATGAGAGGATCTTTAACCCCATCCCCCCCACCCCTCCCCCCGAAAATTCATAAATTGAATTACACGTGTACTAGGACTTGTGATCTCAAGAAATCTAACTTGTCATGGATGTAAGTAATATTCAATAAACTTTCAGTAGCAAAATATAATAGCTGAGGTTTAGCAATGCCGAATGGGGATACAAGTTAAAGAACACCTCATGCTTCTCTCTCACAAATGTTTCTCTATAGCTGTGAATGAGATAATATATCATTTTTGTTTGAATTGCAAGGTGAAACAATTAAAAAGGTTGAAAAAAGAGACAAGCCTTTAAGACATGCATATTGAGTGAAGCATTATCTTAATGTTTTAAGTAGTTTTTATAGAAAGAATTTTAACCTATAACAATAAAACGTAAATGTGTTTGTTTTCCCTTGTCACAGTATTGGGGTACAAAGACAATATTCCTCCTTTTTTACAAACTCTCAATAAACAATCATGGAATATTTATATACCAGTTTAATTTATTATCATTTAGATATGTACTTTAAGTTTTAAAATGCCCATATCGTAGGTTAGGCATTCCTCTTAATGAAAGATGCTATACCTTATGTAATAATAATCAAGTAGCCAATGAAATGCATTTTTATATAAGAATGCATAGATCAAACACCTTTAAATTTTTTGAATAATTGTCTACTTTAAAACTTAAGAAACTCAAAAGCTCTTTTTATTCATGCAAGAAATTTTTTAATCTTTCTGCCCTCCTTGAACATTTGTACTTTTTTCTTATTTTTTCTCTAATTTGTACTGTTCATGTACTTCTGACACTATATCTACATTTGTAAATATTTGTGTATATGTACCTTATGTACCGTCACGTTGACAGTTTGAGTAAAAATAAATTGAAATTGAAATTGTAGCATAATTGTTCGTTTGTGCATTGCATAATAGCCTTATATGCTGGCACTACCGTAGGCGCTGTCACCATAAAGAAGTCGTCATTTTCAAAAGTTGAAAAAAGTCGAGTGAAGAAAACAGTGTAATGTAGATAACAAAGATATCAATGATCATTTATTGCAATTTTCATTCAAAATAGGAATGCACGAATCTATACAATAATGCATGTAAATATACTTTTATTAACAATTTTTATTTTTAAAAATTATAGATGCTTGTAAAATATGAAATAAATAATTTTTTTTTATATCATTAGCATACGAGAATTAAGAAAAAAGGCTCGGACAATTGTGTTTCTATGTCGAAGGATAAAAAATGTTTTTTTCATGAATAACCCGTATAGTATCTGCCTTTATATTCTTTTTAATCGTGAAGTAATCCTTCTTTTCCAGATCACATGGGTAATTTACATTTCACTCAGTAGAGGTTCTTAATTTCCGCTTCTTCTTAAAAATATCCCGCGTGTGTTAGCGTTGAATTTCAATGGCTTTTCCTCCCAATTTTGTTTTACCATGCCATGGAAAGCTACCGTAATACAATTAAAGTATTTATTAACCGATACAGGGATTTGACATCGACTTTTAAGTTTCCATCAAAACCTCCTGGTTTTTTCACATAGGCCAGCTGCAAATATTGTGGGGAGGGGATTAAAAATGTGATTGACCTTTATTCTTTTCTTCAAAAGAAAACTGAGACAAGTGGTAGAGTTTTTGTAGTAATTTACATTTGATTTTCTACCTTATAAACAGACTACTGTGACTGATACAAATTATCTATCAACAAAATACAATGAAGAAAAGAATGGTCTCATTAAGGTAGTCCATCCATAACTATCATATTTTATATCTAATAGACTGATAGTTTGATCACTAAAATCTTAGTGTGATTTTAAGGAGTTTGTTAAACAATAAAAATTCACCTTTGAAATCTTTAAAAAAAAATCATATTAATAAATTTATCATATGTTGAAGTTAACATTAAAGTCTCTAAGAGAAATGTATTTTTGAATATATTTCTTTAGTACAAGCAATTTTAATTTCTCACATTTCTCAACCTTTCCCTTTCTTCGAATATACTAAAATAATTCATAGTTTACCATACATATTTTCAGAAAGTGATTTTTTAAAATTTTCCTAAAGGGCAGGCAACTCTTTAAAAAGGTTTTAAGTGCAAGAAGTTCATTCCATTGACTACGTACTTACTCCCGAGTTTGGTTTATGTAAGCCTCATAAAAGCTTTAAAATACGTAGATCAATCCAAATTGTTAAATTCGCCTCAATTATGGATTTGATTTGATTTCATTTGAACATATTTTATTATGCAAATATACATTTACATAAATGGATTAGGCAGCAGGCAATGCCTATGTAAGCCTTCTCCATAAGCATCCTCCATGTAGTTATGGATTGACTACCTTAAAAAAGACCTGAAAATCGTACATATGAAATTTTTCAGTAGACTTACTTGTAAAGTAAATAATGTTCTTGTCAAAAAAAAATATAATAAGAGGGCTCTACGGTCGACTCGTCGCCATTTTTAGACTGTCTTGATGTTCTTTAGAAAAAGAGATCTATAAAAAGATACAGGAAAATACTCAAATATAGAAACAAAAATTTATGGATATATTTTCTTGATCAAATATAAGTTGACAAATCATATCCAAAAATTTCAGGTAGATCTGATGGATAATTTGATGACCACCAACCTCCTTAAACAGACTTATTTTAATTTTTTTTTCTATCGTTCATGATATAATAGAATTACTTAATTTCTCAGACAGGCATGTGTGAAGCCAAATTTAAAGAAGAAGCAATATAGATAACAAAGCTTTTAAATCAAATTCATGGCAACAAGTTTGTAAAACAAAATATTTCTGACCGACGAAAATTCGTACACACATATAATGTAAAGATGACATGATATCATTATCTATGTACAATAAAATACGGATTAAAGTTTATTGTTAATCGGATGATTTTTATTTTAGGAGAGTACTTGAAGTTGAGTTAATATCAATCACTTTCTGGTTTCCTATGATTTAACACGATAGAGTTTAAAAGGTTTGCAAGTAAAATTCATTTTAATTTACGTTTTATATTTTAATGATAACAACAGAAATACTTAAATATTTGTAAAAAATATATATGACTTTATTAGAAATCTACTCAATTCATTAGGAAGCGTTTAGCTCAAACTATTGTACGATAATAATAAAAATAACAAAACTTAAACATTATATTTAGATTATCATTTTTCAACTATTTCATATGTAAAGGCGGTATTTACTGTTTTTTTTTTCATTCCTTCGTACAGCCAATTTACAATATAAATTAATGATTTAGTATAAAAATGTGTTAATTAGAAAAAGGGTGGGGGATTTGTAAATTTGCTTTAAATGTATACATGCTTTATCAAACCAGTCCCTTTTTTGAATTAAAAGAAAGGTAGAAGGAATTTTTTTTTTTTTGGAGGGGGGGGGGGCATATTGTTTACGAAAAAATCCTGACATTTATCATGGCAAAGTAACTAACATTTTAACGGAGTAAACTTGGTCGACAGTCTAGCGTCTTACGATAAATACATGTACTATGGAGACACCAATATTCACTTGAATTAAAAACAAACCAATTAAGATTTAGTATTTCAGTCTTAGCAGCATGTGTGTTATAAACAAGACGAGCTTAGTCTTCCGCCATATATTGTGTTTTTCTGTTCTATTGTTTTGCACTGAACCCAGGGTTGATTAGAGGTATCTATTCTTCAGAGTCTTTTTTATGTTTAATAATGCACGGACTTCTTTTCATATCAAGTGATGTTGCAGGTGGCATTATAACCGTAGAGTCTGCAATATTGAATCCGAACCTTTGCTATATTAATACAAGATTACATGCTTAACAATCCTGCTTGTGATGCCGAATTCAATATCATTTCAGTTTCCTTCACTGCCTCCCGTAAAGTATCACTGTTTGTTCCAAACTTATGGAAATGCAGACTTCTTAATACCAATATTTTCGCAAGAGTTTTAATATCAGTCTTCGCTCTCTCCCGCCGCAAAGTAATTAAAGAAAGTGTAATAGCTGGATCGCGCAAATTATTATACGTCGGGTTCTTAAATACCGTTAGTTTATTGTTATTCAAATGAGAAAGTTCAATAAAGGCATTGATTTCCTCTTGTATTAATATCAGGAACACAGAAAATCTTCGGCACGTGTTGACGGTTGATGGTACAGAGAACAATGCTAATTTGTATTGTCTCCGAGCGGGGCGTTTAGCACCAACTGATAGTTTCAGATACCGGATTCTTCCTGCAATGTCCGATTCGACTTTTCGACAAATGATTTACAATGGACGCCATTAAAGAACCGTTTCCGTTTGTCACAAAACGGAAGGTTGCAGCGCCATTAAATCACTTAGTGATGTCGTTAAGGAAGATTACAATGTACATAATTGATAAGGAATGTCTTCCACAAAATAATGATTTAGGGTTTTGGGGGGTTTTTTTGGTGAAATTTACAAAAGTTTATATTTTTCTTCCTGCAAAACGTCCTTGTCTTAGAATGTATAATTATATAAAAAATTAATCCTTTGAAAATACTCAAACAACTGTCATCGATTTGGGATTAATTTCGGTTGCTAAGAAAATGTAAAAAAAAGGTGTCAAAGAATTCCAAATTAATGCTTTAAGAATAAGTTTAATCAAATGAAACGAAGAGTACAAATTTTCTCCTTTCCATTAAAAAAAAAATGTTATAGAAATATTATTTCAATGACAAAAAAAGAACAATTTACTGAAAATATGGCATCAATAACAAATTCTAATTGATTTGCGGAAACTTTTTGTCGTGTATATATGTCAGCGTAAACCAAATTATAATTTTACACTTAATATTTTAAAACGACATGCAAGTGAATATCTTCTCTTTTATTTTCAAAAATTAAATTCGTCTTTTTATTATCCTTTCCCGCCTTACGATCTCCTTCCGAAAAGGTTTACTTTTGAAAAATTCATAATGCACGTTTAATTATGATTTGGTGGAAACCAAAGGTTCGTAGATATAATGATAATTCTAAACACAAACATCTGTAGATTATGCTTGTTGGCGAAACTAACGAATTCAATGGAATTAACACACACACACATTTGCTGTAGAGGAAGACGTTTTCTCATTCATCATAT
Organism: Magallana angulata; assembly: GCF_025612915.1. NCBI lineage: Eukaryota > Metazoa > Mollusca > Bivalvia > Ostreida > Ostreidae > Magallana > Magallana angulata. Next base: position 54,287,843 of record NC_069117.1, read on the forward strand.
GAGTAACAATATCATTTTAACATTTAATTGTATCAAAGATCAGAGCGGTTAAATCTCCGGATTTGTTAAGACCGGTGTCGGGCTGGAGATTATCTTCAGGTGTCGCGCAACAATGGCGCGGCGTCTTTGGCAAGACCGCAACCAACCTCTGACAAATAGCTTACATCCCCCTGTCATAATCCAATAAGCAGGCGCTGAATAAAAATAGAATTTGAATCTCATTTGTCTTACTGGAAACGTTTCATTGCGCAGATTTCTGTCCGTCCCGTCGGAATGTCGGAATCCGCCAGTGTACACGCCGATTACCGAATACTATAGCATGACAGCGTTGTCGCGCAAGAAGTGGACTTAACCATCTTGTCAAATACCCCCTGCCGAATATCTAACACCTCACTTTCACTGTGTAAATTCGCGACACTTGTGGAATTAACTTGGGCTATGCTGTCTATTAATCATAATTCACATCGCTCTTGCGATAGCGGTAGTAGTAACGCCGGTTTCCGGCAGATTCAATTCATCCAAAATGTACGGAATGCGTACACTATCAATAATTATTTGTACAAAAATCATGTTTATTACGTTTACACTCCAAATTAAGCACGTTTACTCAGCAATTTTTCTCAAGAATCTCCACCTGCCTCTGTTGTCATTTTATCAAGTTATTGAGTAAAACAGAGTTTGAAGACGAAAGTATAGTTAAGACCATTCAGATAATTAACTGCAGATCAAAGGTTTAGAAAGTTGGAAGCTCTACGCTGTTTTCGGTAGCGAGCGATAAATAACTCGGAACACCCAGGTGAAGGTCGTTCGTGCAATCACACGTGAATGCGCTGTCCATTTGTGTGGTACATTGTGATTACACGGTATCACTTTGTGTGGCTGAACGTCCGTATCAGACCAGGGATAACTCCATGTCAGCAGGTGCTTAAAAAATAAAACAGCGTCATTGTTATATCAGTAAAAACCATGTAATTAAACTTTTATTTTTATGTTAATTTGATAGAGTTTTCGTGGGAGGTAGAGAGAGAGAGACAATTCATTGCAATTTGTTTATAATTGAAAAGGCATACAGTTACTTTCCAGATATTATGAAACGCGATTGTTATTAGACTAGATGTTATATGAATATTTTGTGATATTCTGTTAAAATATTAATACTAAAATCAATGGCGAATTGTGCTCTTATTTACGATGTAAATCAAAGCGAAAGAAAATATACAACTCTGTATTTATGAATGTTTGGGTTAAACATTTGTCATGGGTTTAATTCGTTGATTAACACTGCCAACGGAAATGACGAAATTAAATCCTCGACGAATATTTCTGCTTCTACAGTATTTTAATATTGTAGATGTTTATAACAATATACGAAGTTCCTATTCAGAAATAATGATACGCAATGAATACTACTGTAGATGCATTTTATAAGATTGATTTTATGATTTATATACTAGAATGCATCCAATTTTCAATGGTTTTTTTTTTTTAATTCTATGTTAGTTTATGATGACATTTTCCCGTGTTCTTGGACCCCCCCCCCTTTTTTTTAAGGCATATAATTTTCTGCGTCGTTTTAGCGTTCTTGGAGAACATTTCTGTTCCTAACGAGTTTTAATTCCTATATTGCTTCACTTCAAACCACTTGATAACCGTACAGTAGTTCAATCTGCCCGAAGCAAACAGTCGCAAAAGATACCAAGTATAAGGAATGGGCAAAGAAAATGAGATCCAGAAGAAATCCTACCCCAAATATAGCCCCAGGTTATGGCTTTTCATTAGCTCTTTACTGCCGAACAAGTCTAAGTCACGTGTTGTCGCTTTGGTAGCGTAGACAGAAGTTGCTGCAGAGATGACATACACATGCGCGATGAGAAAAAACCATCTCCCGGGGCTGTAATAATGTTAGAACGACGAGATTAAAAACTTTAGTGTAAAGTTTCACCTGTTGTAGAGCGTGCGTACATTATAAGCCCAGTGGCGCTCGAAGAAAGTATCAATTTGATTCATAAGACATGTATTTTGTAGCCAAAGAACTAGGATGCATCTTTTTCTCGAGCTATCTCGAACTCAGTGTATGGTATTTCTTTTTCCTTTTTGAATTTTCATTTCATTTTTTTGGATTGTCTCACAGAGAGAGAGAGAGAGAGAGAGAGAGAGAGAGAGAGAGAGAGAGAGAGAATAGTTTCCAAACATTGAATGCTTAATGCATAAAAAAACCCAAAAATTCATATATTTCTGCCTTCTAGATATCTAAGCTTTTCGAATTAGTAAAAACGCAAACAATATTGTAAGAGTTAAACATTATATTGCTTGCGAATTGCGGTAATCCATGTGGTTTGGTTAAAGCGAGACAACTAGGTGCGGATTAGAAGTTTCTGATAGGAGCATGCATGATAACCAGCCCGTGGAGATTTATTTTTTTTTTAAATCTAAGAGGTTTTTCAAATTTATCATGTACCTGATATTTATTTTGTTATAAAATTGTGTATTATCATTTATTCATTTATTGAAGAAAAAAATATCTTCAGCATCTGACAATAAAAAAGTTTACATGTAATTTTATCTCTTGTCATTATACATGTACTTCTATTTGATTTTCCCTTCCAACCAACTAAACTCTCGGAATTGTGTCTAATGTAACTAAATATAATAGTAAAAATATTAATCTACTAGAACCATTTTAACAAAACCTTGGACTTTCAACAGGACGTGACTATCTATTTCTTGCGTCAAAACAAGTAAAAAATGACGCTGATTTCAAACGATATATACACCGACTGCGTAGTCTTAGCTATAAAGACAGACAAATCATGTTGATTTCAAAGAGCCTTGGCTGTATGGCCAGCAATGAAATAGACATGCCTACGTCACAATGCTGTTTGACACAACTTCCCAAAGTCCAAGCTCTTGTTTAAATGGTTCTATATTACTAAGTAACATGTGTACATTAAAACTATTTTTGGAAACTTTTTTTTACAAAATGTATACATCTGTACTTTTAAAACACTGTACATCTGAAAAACGGCAGCTCTATTGTGTATAAAATAAATAATATGGAATATGTTATAAGCAATGAACGACGCGCTCGAATTAATAAATAAACGTCACCTGGTATGTTTCAATTTCCGCATTCATTTTCTTCAAATATATTTTTACAATGTTACAACGCCTACAACCAAAATAGGAAAATTTATAATAAACATATCTGTTTAAGTCGATCGTGTCGATTGCAAATACATGGCATAAATGATGATATACATCTATATATGATTATAATTTTGTCTTAGATTCGGAACACAATTTACTAACATTGCATTTCATCTCAATCGCTTTCTTAAAAATATGTATCAGTATTATTGCAGATATTTTCATATTTGAAATAGAATTATCTTAAATAATAATTTAACGATTGTATAGATGGAATGTCTAATCACGAATTTATTTTATAATAACAAAAATATAAATAGATAAATAAATAAATAAAAAAAAAAAATAAATAAATATCGTACAGATTTGGTAACAAACATTTCCTTGTTTGTGGCGAGATAAAGAATTATTGTCGCCTGAAACTGTCGTGTGTATTGTAGATCAACTTAGACTGAATTAAAACCCGAACAGCCATGCTCAGCATCGAGGCCTGAATCAGAGTACCTCTGAATCAGAGACCAGGAATTTAAAAAGACAGAACTCGATATTATGTCATTTACATGACATTATTTATTGACGAGTTTACGCAGATCTCTAAATTCTCGTACATCTATACTATTCTGAGTTATATTAAACAATGCATTTAAATCCCTTCCAAAAAACTCCATTTTACTAAATTTCTGCACACACATGTCAATCACCTGTATAAATAATCACCTATAGAATGTGTCTCAATAGCGCACGTTACTGGCTTTGTTATCTCGGAGAGGCGGTCAATCTTTGCCGGTAGGCGTTCTCAAAGCCCAGAGAATGCCTGCCTTGCTATGCAGTGTTTATCAAGCGAAGTGCTTCGGAATAAAAGCGACTGCTGATCTATGCATATGTCTTTTGTGCATGCGAGTTATTAAATGTATTGAAATATAATACGAAATTTTGAAATTAAGGGGAAAAAATTCGCAGGACTCGGACGGCTGGTGTGTGTTCGCATGTAGGTACACCCCGTTATAGAAGATTAAGTCTACTGTTACCTGGTTTTGTCTTAGGTGTCAGCACGGATTTTGGGAATCTACAGATTTCAGGTGAGTCCTTAATGTTCTTTTCTTGTGTTCCACTTGTATTTCTGTTGTAATGCCTTGTGTATTACAAAATATTTATTAATTTAAAGATAAACATGAGTTGTGGTATATTTAAAGTCTAATATCATGTACTCTCTATTTATAAAATGCAATACCCGGAAAACATTGAAGATTAATGTTATAACAAATGATTGAATCGGCATATGTACACATGCTAATAGAGACATTAAATCCTGATAATTGTAAATTACTTAGTTAGTGCCGAATCGTTATCAGCGAAATACAATAAATTAAGACTTGTTATAGTGGAGTATAATGTATACTCAAATGCACAAGTAATCCTATAATGAAGGGATAAACTTTATTTGAACTTTGTAAGGTTTAAACTTAACTTTTTAAAATTTTGTTTACGGATATACCCAGTGCATTCAAAACATATTTTGTTGTTGAAATTTTCAACTTTTTTTGACGTACGCCTAAAAACTGAACAGTGGAACAAGGCAGGGACGCGAGAATTTGAATTTATATGGCGTTTCTTTTGGCAGAGAAAGGGTAGGATGGTTAATATAGACACCTGCAGTCGAGCTCGAGTGACATGGAGCGCGAATTCTAGCCTGAATCGATTCTTTATGCGGTCCCTTTTTTTATCCGCTATTTTGATTTAAATATTTTTTGTCAAAAATGAATATTTCCTTATGCATTACATTTAATGCGTTTTAGGTAAAAGTTCTATCAAAACAAGGAAGAGATTGTCAAATGACAAAATCATTTGAATTGAGGCTATTTCCTGAAGATTTAAATTTGAAATGTTGCAAATATTTCATTCCTTCTTTCTCGAAAGTATATCTATATATATATATATATATATCCATTAGCTTGAATTTCAATTGTACGATATTAATAGATTTAAGATGTTAATAGAAACATTATTATAAATTATTTCAAGAAACTTAAAAGAAAAAAGAAAAAATGTCCTTAGTTGGACTGTGCATAGCTTTCATTTTAACCTACTGGTTGGTCTATTAAAACAAGATTGTAGGTCTAGAAAACAATTGTAAAACAATCCAGCGTTTAAATATTCAGATTGTAAGATAAATCCACTACAAAGTTTACGGCACAATGGGATTACACTAAGGTCGTTTTTGCCGAACGCTTGTCCATGAGGGAAGCGTTGTGATGCAATTCCGCTCATGACAACAGTTTTGTCACGGCGAAAAATCTTTGTATTGTGGCGTGGAACCAACAAGGTCAAAGAGAAATACTATAGTTATTTCGTTCTGATAATTACTTACTAACTACAGTCATAAAGGCTTCGTTACTTTGTGAAGTTCGTTCAATGGATCTTTAAAGAAATGTTTTGGTGTTTTTGAAATGGTTTAATTTTTTTCCCAACAGTTACATGCAAGATTAAAAAAATCCTTGATAAAAGTCCGTCAAACTAGGACTTCGTTTGTGGGTTGTTAAAGAATTATGTTATTTTGTGTATTGTTGTCTAATGTTATTCTTATTTTCAAAAAGATTTTCAAAACATTTTCGAAATTTTTAACAGGGCATTCTAACTTATATTTTTTAAATTTCGATTTCAATATTAGATATACTATGCATTCTTTATACTAAATGTATTATAAATATATTGTCTCAAGTGCATATTTGAAAATAAAGATAAATGTCAATCTTTAATATTTCGAAATGAAAAAAAAATTCATTAATAAAAAATGTTTTCAAAAAATTGTGAAATTAAATACTAATTTTCTTCTTGACATATTTTTCGATTGCTTTTGTTAACCACGAGTTTGAAACAGGTTTGGTAAAAAACAAAACGCATGAAACTTCTATACTCTCTCTATCTCAGAAAACAACGGAAAAACTTTTTATTTTTAATACCAAAATATATGACTTCTGTTAAAGTCTTTACACGCCATATTTTTATATACCTATATAGTTATCTAATTATGTATATATGTCACTATAATTGTATCTCCTTTTTGTACTGTAACACGTTTTCCTCTGACACTATTTGTTAAATTGTATAATATGTTACCATCTTTTGCATGGTCTGAGTAAATTTGATATCTCTCTCTCTCTCTCTCTCTCTCTCTCTCTCTCTCTCTCTCTCTCATGTACCGTTTTACCTGTAAAATTTCACAATTACTAACATTTCGACAATGCTTTGATCGTCATCCATGTCTGGTTAAATACCGTAACGCTGGTAAAAGTGTTTGATCCTATCGGGTGATGACGGGCCCCAAATCAGGAAAAGAACCGTAAACATGTGTTTATACCCATAAAAGCCACATAAACTCGGTCTAAACTGTACCCCAATCTCGTGACGGAGCTTGTCAGTCTCGGAAACCGGCACATGCGGATTAAAAACTCACATTCCTGCCCCGCTTCCCCCCGTACTCCGTCATTATTGACATTTCTTGGGACCTGCACTTTGTTTACCATGGTGATGTTTTGGTAGTCCTCCAACAATTGTGAGTTTCACTCTCTTTTTTTCACCGAGAGAATTTTTTTTCGTCGTTTTTGATTTCTCTTAACATCGTTTTGTACAATACTTTAGAATATCTCATTAGAATAGTTGGTCTGTAATATAGATTTTCAATTTTACCGATATCAATATTAATCAAAGTAAATCATTATAGATTCATAAGTTTGATCATAGTTAAGATGCACAACCATTTATCTTTGAACCTATTTAAAAAAATTATATAATTAACAGCACCATGTTTTAAATTAATTTGTGTAGTAGTCAGAAGTGCAAAATAATATACGGTTTATACAGTATGAAAAATTTGTAATCAGCTATTGGACCCCACATCAAACCTGTTAAAAATATCCTGCAAATGTTATTAAATGCATTTCAACTCTCAGACAAGTTTTAATGAAAATATGAGATTTTTCACGATTCTGACTTACACCTCGGATTTCATCGGTTTTTCCAATAATTTTGTATGATTATTAAAGATTAAACCTATCGTGTTTTTCACAGTTTGAAATGAGCAGGCTTTGACTTTAGTTTAGTCCTCGCCTAAACTGACGCAAGAAGGCCCAATCCCAGACTGTTTTCTATCCAAAAATTGTGGTTCACGTTTCGAGAATAAATGGTTAGAAAGCTCGAGAAACACTTTCTTCAGCTGCCCTCTTAAACGTTCAAACCGACCTTTGCATGTTATAGAAAGTATTATTTCTTTGTCAAGAAGCTTTTAAACATTTTGGCATTTCAAATCTAGTTTCAAGTTACCGGTACTAGCCATGAAACCAATCGGGTATCCAGCGTTAAATGAATTACCCCTCTCCTACTATACACAAGATGGTGATGGGGGGCGTCGATTGTATAAGAGGATTAATATTACATTAGAGTGATTAATAATACCCCTCTGATACAACAGGCAGTATATGAGAAACTGACAAATAATTTAAGATAAAAAAATTAATGGGTTCCTTGAGAAAATATCTTCTAGAGCAGACCCACAGCCATCTGATGGCTCAGAATTAATTTGCATTGTAAAGGCACATGCAGTGTATTGTCGCGAAATATAAATGCAGTTTTAAAAACAGACCAAAACGGGGAAATATCGTCTTGCTTTAACGAGAAATCAGTAGTATCGTTTACTGTTAAACCTTAATGCAATCCAATATCCTAAAAAAAAGTTGTGTGCGCCTCTGCAAAGAAGAAAGCCCTGTAAAATTCAAATTTTCATAAATCTGTTAAAATAATATCTACGTCACCTTGTATTATCTACAAATTGTACATCACTTTCTCATTTATTTTGATGTTAGTAAAGTGAATTAATGAAATAAGTAATCATATTAAGAATGTAATACTTCAGCAGCCGACACCTGACGTTGCCTTCGTTACAAGACTCCGATTTCTATTGTTTGAACAAAAAGACGGTGCACGACTCGCCTATTTGGTCAATTTCAACCGGAAGCTGTCTCTACACATTTCTTTGATTTGCTTTTAGGTCCTCTGGAATTCCCGTTCAAATGGACAGATTTTAAAAAGACAACAGCGGGATTTGCAGAGAATGTGCTAGCATCGTTTGACGAATTTCCCGGACACTTGTATGAGAGGGAGCAATTTTAAGCACTATCGATCGGTCCCTTACGGCACAGGTGCTGCTAAGGTAAGGCATTTAAACAGACAAGTCAGGTGCGAATATGACCACAGTTGAGGTAATAGCAAATATAAGGCGACCGTTGAAGAGCCCAATATAATATTAGGGTTTCCAATTCTGGAGGGCTTTTTTTCACCCTTTGGAAATTTATTTTGGAACTTCGGGCGATGTTTTTAATGGCTTAATGTATTCGATGAAGCTGCATATGAGGGTGAGTTTTAATCAACCCTGTAGTTCCTAGTCATAGAATACTTTAGATAATTAATAAGAACAAGATATATGCATCATTCTACAACAACTTATAGATATTAACCTGTCCAATCTTATTAAAATTAAGATTTTTAGGGGTAGATGGTTACCTTATAAATAAGATTTTGATCGTGTGTTCAATCAATATTAATCCAAAGCATTATTTTATCCATTGGACAGAATTGCTGCATTATTCCATAATTTTTCCCGGTAAAACATTTATGGCTTTAATTAAAAACATCCTTTTTTCACACGTTATATTTTGAAAACATAAAGTAAAATAAATAATTTATTCTAAACGTATCTGTATTGGAATATTTATTTCATTCCATATGATTTTTTTAAAACTGTGTATGGTACGTCCGAAGCTGAAAATACTTGCTATGAATAAAGTTACAGTTTTTAAAAGATTGCTTATATTTCTATTGGACTTCTAAGCTTGTTTAAATGTTTTGTACATTTCGTTTGATCGACATTATTGTAGAAATAAATGTACATCCAGGTTAATTTCAATAACTCTGAAAAAATATTCTGACATTACGAATGCAATACACGTGTCTTTAACTATATAAAATCTGACAATATAATAATTTTAAATTTATGTTTCTACTATGAAGAGGAAAGAGAGTGGTATTAATACTCTATTGAGTGGCTATTAAAAACTGCATCTCGTATAACGGGTACTTATGTTCATTTTGCCATACCTAAGTGAGTTGGACTTGTTTGCTCTTCTTATTGAAGCTCAGCATGAATTCATTAGTAGTCTTATCTTCTTTTTGAGATGATAGAGAAATGTCCACAGCTTACCAAAGTCTGACCATGGTCTTTTTCATATACATTCTATATCATTAAGTGGACGTCCTATTACTTCCGGTTTGTTGAATGGACTTCCGCTAATAATTGCTCTGTCGACATATGAACTGTCAGCTGATGACAAATTGAAGACTCAATTATGCTGCGTTCATTTATTTTTTCAGTTGTAAAATATCTCGTTATCCTTTTCTTTAAGTTAAGGTAAAGGGGATTATTTCTATATGTTTCCAATAATTTAGAATTGCTAAAAAGGAAAACAATACATCTTATGTAACATTAAAAACAAGTTCTAATTCACAGGCATCGTATTTATTTGTTGGGAGAGTAAAGTGATGGATTTTTTCCTCTCGTGTTTCAGAGATCAAGATGCCGAGCATTCACGAGGAGACATGTGCCGGTTGTGGCTATCCTATCCGTGACAAATACTTGTTCAAAATAAATGACAATGTCTGGCACGAAAACTGTCTGCAGTGCGCCATCTGTCGCCTGTCCCTGTCAGGAACTTGCTACAGCAAGAACGGTCACCTCTACTGCAAATCTGACTACGACAAGTAAGTACTATTTAGTTCTCAGTCAGAACCCAGAATCTTACCAACTTTTTTTTACAACTGGCTTATACAATACAGAATCTTTTTCGTTCTTTCTCCACCCTTTTAATTGATTTTATATCAGATCTACTCCCGTTTATTAACTGTACACATAATTGATAAACTAGGATGAAGTACTTATGTTTAAAACATGTATAATACATCAAATAATTCAACTTTTTAAAAGATTATAAATTTCTCTGTTCCTTTGTGGCAACAGTACTTTTACTATCAATGCTTGATGCATAATTAACGATTTTTTTCCTGCAAAATAAACACGGATGCAATTTTAGTGTTTCACTGGACAGAAATGCATATGCATGTGGGAGCGAATAGCACCACGCCGCGTGGACAAATTATATCACAAGGGGAAAAAAATGTTGAGGAGGGAAAGTGCACGGTAGATTGTTTGGGTGTCCGCCCGTTATCGATGCACCACGTCAAACACAGAAACGCCAGCGTTTGCATCTTTCCCGTAATTCAAAAAATTCACTACCTAAACCAACAAACTCTGCAAACATGTCACTTGTGTTAAAGCATGGGGAATGTGGGTACACTGGGCTACAGTCAATATTGATATACTAAAGACTTCCGTTTTTAACCATATCAATGTGTAAGTTTATTTCAGTTTGACTTTTTGTGTAAACATGTATAGTAAATCATTCAGTTGTTCTGTTTATTTCTTGCTTGTTCATAAATAATTTATTTGAAATGACACAATATATTCGAAATACTTAGTATGACTGAAAAAGAAGCCACATTATAAAAGTGTGTACCTTTATAAACACGTTGTGTTAGAAAAATAGATAATATTAGGTGTCTGACTGTCGTTACAAAATAATGGTCACATTATGTTGATTGCCAAATATACACAGATATACATCTTATAAAACATATTTGTATGCTATACAGAAACAATCTGATCGGGGGCTAGCGATACCAGAGATTTATAACACAGTAAAGTGGGGCTTCGAAAGAAACAGGCGTAACGAATTCCTTCCTCTTTATAACCCGCGTACATAGAGCCAAACGGCTCTCTTATTCCCATTGTTTGTAAATCCTCAATCTCTATTGTCCGAAAATTCGAATGAAAAATTAAAATTCAAAAAATTAAAAATCGATTTAATTGATCCGATTACAACTGCAAATGTCTCATTTTCAGCCTGAATGATGGGATCTTTCCCTTTCAGTGTTTGAGTTGGATTTGGATATTGCGTTTTCTCTTCGGCTTATTTGCACGAAACATTTACTATCAATGCATTGAGAGAATTCGAGTTGACAAAACTCAATTTTTTCAGAAATCAAATTGAATAAGTTTTTAACCCCCATTTTTTCTCTCGTTCCGCCAGTCTGTATTGGTGGACATAATAGGATCTAAGGTGTTGAGATTCTGTATTGTTTCCAAGATTGATAGTCCGTGATGAAATAGACATTACCGGTGAAAGGAAGTGAGCGGGTGATGCTCCCGCCATTGAAGGCGACTCATTGTCAACTCTTCACGTAGATAAGCGAAGCAATGGCCTTATCAATTTCCAATTAATCAGCTCTTGACAAACGCTTTGAGCTAGAATTTGACAAACTATTGCTCGCTTTCAGTACCCCTATAATATCACCCGAATACGGAAATTATAGGAACATGTATTATAAAAATGTTCAACCATAAATACAGTTTAATGATAAGACTTGTGTGTCTGAAATATTTTCCCCCTGAAATTTAACCTTTGAAGATCATCATAATCATTTCTGAAGAAAAAAAGACGAATTTATTTCACAGGAAAAATGTTTAAAGTGTCCGATACAACACTTTGATGTGTCACAATTGTTGTAGCAAACGATGTCATTAAAATGTTACAGGGTACATGTAATACCTCACTTTTTCTCAGCAATATCGTGGAGTAACACTACCTCCCCATTCACCAACTGGCTGTCGCCTAATCTCCGTTACTTGTAAAACTTGCCCCCGACCCCCAGAATCCCGATTTTCTTTATATGCTACTTTTATCTGGTTCTGTTTGGAGTAGTTTAACACATATGGAGGGTTTGTTTATATACTTTGGTGCTATTTGGTGGCGAAAATTGTACAATTGTTAGGCAAACGCACGAAAACACATGTCATCTTCTTTTAATGACCCACACGAAGTTGTACCACAAAGACATTCTAAAGATTAACTAAGAAAACTCTTAATCCCCTTGTACATAGCCAGATTATTAGCAATATCTCTGAAAATGGCTCACACAGGTAAGGTTAAAAAACTTTACATTTAGACGAAAAATTACAATTTTATTTATTCCAATTTATACGATTTTTACGTATCAAAACATGAATGATTATGTATGAGTGATTTTATTCAAAGATTTTGAGATCGCGGTTGTTTTAGTGCAAATAAAGATAGGGATATGTAAAACATTGTATTGCACTCACTCAAAAGGCCTCTCAAGTGCAATGCGTCCTTCTGCGGCTCTTGATTTGAGTTTAAAGTAAACTCATCGGTGGCAAGTGAAAGCGACCAGAATTTATTGTTTGAGCCCTCGAGAAGAACCCCTCTCGTCTTTGAACTCTGCTCTGAGCAGTTACCACTGTGGATATCAACATGGAGAGGCGAGTTTTTTGTATCCAACATGCTATTAAAATTTCTCAAAATACAAAGGATTTCAATTTAATACATTGTGATATTTTGACGACAACAAATACGGGTCTTTTCTCGTTTAGGGTAGGAATTCATTCTTTTATGTCAATCAAATACCAAGGTTCCAACGTAAAAAGAAATAATTCTTGCGTTTGACAATTCGGGTATTCAGTCTTGATGCGGCCAGATATTCCTCTGCTGACAATTTCTGATGGAGGCGGTAATTATGCTATTAATGTCAGACGATGCCTTATCTAGACAGAAACGATCAACGATATGAAAGTGACACACGTAAATATGGACAGATATGCTTTTTCACTAAAAGCAGTCCATAAATGCTATAGAATAGGTCACGACAACAGTCAAAGTCATTGGAAGCGAAAGTAATAGGAAAAACGCAATGAATCTATGTAAAGGCCGTGCTCTCAAGTACTTACAAGTTTTATACCTCTCTATGACAATGATATCTACTTATTGCAGCATTTTGATGTAGACGGTCCTTACCTTATTAAGTTAGTATCCTTATCAGCAATAGTTTCCTATACTGATTTGAATATGTATGCTATTCATTTTGTTTATTTTATATGTAAAATTTATTGTAAGATAAAGGTGTTTTTTTCTCCGTTCAGAAAGTGAATGAGTAACATTTATGTCGTGTGTGATGTACTGTTTTATGAGCTTCAATGACCTTTGTCGTCAGGTCACGGCCCAGACGATTACTAGCCGATTCTGGTACTAAAAAAGACAGAAATTTGTGTGAAGTCCATGATAAGACCTGCAAAGAAATCTCACCTCGAGCCCCTGGCTCGCGATAATTCGTCACTTGATTAGTGTTTGCAGAACTCACAATAAGAAAATCTGATCTAGTTGCAGACGCTGGTGGGGAATAAACTGATATCATTTCCTCCCGTACAAAACATATCATGGAATTAATTTATATGGGCTAACATGATTTTGGATAAGATTATGTACAAACTATGAAATTTTTCACTTTTCACAGATTATTCCGCGGGCGGTGCAGCGGCTGCGGATTCAGTATAAACCCCCACGAGTTGGTCCGCCGAGTGTACTCGAACACCTATCACCTGCCCTGTTTCCGATGCGTGGAGTGCGGGCACGTGTTACAAGATGGTAACGAGTTCTACATCAGAGACGGCCAGATCTTCTGTCGATATGACCATGATAAGGAATTCCACATACCCTCGTTCAGCCCCAAAGGTAAGCTAGTCCATACAGTTCAAGGAGCACAGCTTCATCCACTACCCCTACCCTACTAATACTAAATCTTTCAACACTTATACAACTCATTTATCAAAAAATATATACATGTAATATACAGTGATCATGATATTCAAGGAAAAATTCAGGAAATTGGCGACTGGACTAGTTTAACAATTTTTACGAACGGAATAATATTACTTGGTTAGATGTTATAACTAGTTGTCAATATTTTTATTCGAGTTGGAAACAACATGTATACTTTAATAATATTGCTTTAAAGAGAAAACTCCTTATAACACAAGTAATTTTTCTGTAAAAGGCGAAGCCCCACCGAGACTTGTACAGTACAGATGTTTACGAATAAAAATATTCTGAATGTAAATTAACAACGAAATGTTTCTTTTATCATGGAGTTGTTATGTGTCATAAGTAAACTATGGGGTAAAACTTTCTGTAAATATTTTTGTTGAGTGTTTTAGTCGATTGATACTTATCTGGACCCACAATGCATATTGTTCGTCTGTAAAGCTGCTTTATCAATATTGAAGGTGCTAATATGCGAGATACCTGTCTAAGCAGCCGCTAACATAACCAAAGTGTGTCAATGTTTGTACACTAGGGTGAAAGGATATCGTCATCAGGGGGACACGGTCTAAGACTTGGGGGTCGTGAGGTCAATTGCTGAGTTGATTGTAGTGAGTGGACAAACAGGGCCAGACTGCCTTAGACAACCACCAGAGGCATGCGCTGTAGTATTTGTTCGCTGTCTATTGTTTCGTGTTCGTGACTAAAGAGGACTCTATGGTCCTTGTACAGGTCTTTATGGAACCATGTCCTACTACTTTCCTTTTCTTTCGTTCTCTAAGTAACCTTCTCGTCAAGAGTGAAATGTTCTTGTACCGACCAGGGAGGGGAGTCAATGACAAGCATTGCCGACTAATCACTTCTCCCGAAGATTCTTCTCATTTTGCCCATTGTCACCAAACCAACACAAAGAAGGATCGCCTTTTGTTTCCCAAAAAGTTTTTTCTTTTGAAATTTCAAGAGCACTTGTTCTCCTTTTTAAGATTTAAATACTAGTTCTTGAAGATTGAGCAATGCTTCTACAGTGCATAAGTAGCAATTTTGAACTCACTTTCTCATTTTGATATAGTTTATGAAACTATCTACATTTAAACATTTCTGGTTTTTGGTTCGCATTGTTTTGTTTAAGTGGGTATAATCTTTTATTCCATTCTCCCATAAATGATATGACAAATTTTCAACCGTACAAAGATATATTATTTTACAAAAAAGTTGTCGCTTTGAAAGCTGTACTTTTGGATCGCGGCTTAGCACACGAATAATGTAGGACACAAACGAAAACTAAAAAAAAAAATAAAAGCAGAATAAAATTGTTTCCTTCGAACGACGGGACGATTCCAAAGTGTCAGATTCAAGTGAATGTTTTTAAACAAATGCTTTAGACTTCTTTGTAATGACAAACGATAAAAAGCCCAGGTTGGATACACAGAAATCCACACGTGTTCCTCTATTGAGCTCGTACCGGGAGAGGCTTGTGAAGGGATGGTCCACAAAAACTCTGTTACTGCCAACCCTGCAAGAAGCTCCGCGTCCACGAAGGCAAGGAGGCCCAATCAATAAACTTCAATACATTTGTCAATTTATTTAATTCTAAAATCCAGTATAACAACAGCGGTTGTTTGAGTAGGAAGCTCTTGGCGTACTGTGCAGCGAGTCCCCCGCCCCACGATTGTGTAACTATTTGTTTTCAGCACCCTGTTTATAGCTATTTATTGAAACCATGCATTCACTTTTTCCGATGCTTTAAGTAAAATAATGCGAGATTTGGTCTGTCATTGTTTAACAAGTACGCTTTTAAAACACTACAATTCAACTCCCACTATACCACTGTTTGAGTATCAAATTGTTTTCTGCAGTAAAAATAAATAAGAGGGTTTCCCCCCTCCATGGCAATTTTTTATACAAATTACACAACCCATTGGATCTCAAGTATCGGTATGTTGCAACGATTATAGTGTTAGCTCTCGGATTACTGATAACTGCACATCGAAGGAAGCTTCATTAGCATGGGTTTCATCATGGCCTTCAAAGAAAAACTTCGTAAAATATTTGTACGTTGTATTCGAAACTTTAGGTTGTCGTCATTTTTGTAAGTTGGCACCGATATCTAATTAACTTTTATGAGATGCTGGAAACAAATAATGGAAAGATAGCGCGCACGATGAAAACAAAAAAATAAGAGGAAATATCACGTTAAGATTCATTAACTGGCCACCCCAAATTGCACGTGCTGCAATTATTACATTTGCTTTAATTTGTTTTAGTAGATGAAGACAGCGATAGCTATGAAGATTTTGATTTGGATGTCGACCGCCAGGCCAAACGGCCAAGAACAATTCTTACGACAAGTCAACGAAGAAAATTCAAACAAGCATTTGAGGCCAACCCGAAACCGTGCCGAAAGGTTCGGATAAACTGGGTCATCTTATGCTGCCAATATTCATAGTTTTTTCCTCTAATTCTTTCTTTTTTATTTAAAATATAGAATAATTGCAAGTCTTAAACTTTTGTATATTTAGGTTCGGGAACAACTAGCAGCAGAAACAGGGCTAACTATACGAGTAGTTCAAGTTTGGTTTCAGAATCAAAGAGCAAAGGTATGCATAGTCATGTGGTACGTTTGAACGCAATTTTCTTCAAAATGAATTATCTAACTAATTTGGATGTTTGAAATATCTGGTTCTGTATTAGCATTTTTTTTTAAATAAAGATGCACTTCACTTAAGTAAGATAAAATCATTAACCTCTTCACTTGTTTCACATTTTAAAAGGTTAAGAAAACTTCGCGGAAGGGCGGCAAAGACACAAATGAAAAAGGGAGAAAACGAAAATTACGAAGCGAAGACGGAGAGAAAGACGGATATCGTGAGTTTGATGACATGAACAAACCCACATCTGACAACGAAGGTACGGCAACATTTCCCATCACTACACTGCTTAGATAACAACAATGGCGTTTAAATGCTAATCATTTGACTTTTTTGTTGACAGGTTCGATGTATTCCAATATGGACAGCAGCGGAAACATGTTTCTTGAGATGCCCACCTCTGATGACTCTGTGGAATCGCCCGTCCCCCAAAGAATAGACAACTGTCAGGACGCCAACACAGCGTGTCCTACCAATCACATCAACAAACTGTATTCAATGCAGACCTCTTATTTTTGTGCGGAGTAGTGTGAATGACGTCATCATCGGTTCCGCCTATTTATTCCGCCCAAAATCGTTACACTGGTGCATTACACAAATGAATGATCGCTCATGTACATATTTATAAATTTTCTATTTATTGCTTGATTGCCGATTTTCAGCCATATTGTCTCATGTGATGAGATGTCGTTTTTTATGTCCAGGTGCACTTGAAGTAGTTTATGCTTCTGTTGTTGTTATGTGTAAAGTTCTCAATGGGGTAAACTGTTCCACGTTTCCATGTGATCATATACATGTACATTGATATTCTGCATGCATTTCGCTCTGATATCACACTGGTTCTCATTAAATGGGTTCATTGATGTATAACTCTGTCACGCTCACAAACTTTTCATCAATCCAGCTTGTCTACCCTCTTTATATCTGTACCCATCAATTTTATTTATGATAGAAAATCTGCGGTACATCCCCAAAACATTTTAAACAAATAGGTCTTTGTTAATTTAACTATACATTGATCCCGTTATTGTTCGTTTCGCCATTGTGAGTTAGTAAGACACCTGGTCGATCTATCAAAAGAATTCGCGTCGATAACTTTTACTGTATTGTACAAATATTTTGTAGTATTTATTATTTCTTTATCGAATAAAAAGAAAATTCGTGATCCCAAGTCTCTTTTATTATTAGATTTTGACACTTTCCATGGTTTTTTCCCGTTCATTCAATATCGCTCAATGTTTCACGCCTTTAGAAATTTTCGAACAAGAAAATCTGCAGGAGTAGTATTGAAGAAGATCCACCCCTATTAAGAAACTGTGTGATGTTGAGCTTGCTAATTACGTGATGTTTAATTCTCATAATTCTCAGACTGTTTAAAACATGTGCTCGGCGGAAACATTACTCTGTTTCTTTGGACAAAGATCTTGTTTGAAGTTCTCACGGAGATCTCAATCTGACGTAGAATCTGCGCGGTTTATCCGGGTGCTTGAGAGTTTCCCGAGAAATGCTATCAGCCGGTGGCAAAAATGCATTGGTACACATGGAGTTTCTTTGATATCATTTGATATGCCACATGAATTTTAAACATAAACAAAATAAAAGAATGATTGTTTCGGTTGATTGGGATTAGGCATTCAAAATAGGTCAACGTAAATAAAGCTACGTCACAATCAACATTCACCGGGAATGTTGGCCCCTGAATGAAGGATGTCTCTCCAGATAATGACAGCAAGTGACCCCAATAAATGTTCCATCGATAAGACGCACCCAAGCTGAATAGCGGAGTGATCCCTCTACCCGACTCTACAAAGTTACAATTCAAAGCATTGAAACAGTCCGAGGACTACATCTTCAGAGAGACAAGTCGACTATATCGCGATACAGATTGGAGTGATTGATCCCCGGGCCTTCCCCGCTCCTTCTGATCACAGATACGGGCACTTAGTGAGCAGTGCCTCCTCACTCTGTCTAGTAAACGGCGACTCGTGAACAGAAGTCTGTACACACTGAATCGTAAATCATAACTCGCACTTATAATCGACTTCAAGTCAACGGACAGCTTACCCCCCGTAGAATTAAAATGTTTTATTTAGACATAACTGGTGATATCGATATGAACTGATATAAACTTAGTACTTTTGAGTGTACTAAACACACCATACACTTCAACAAAAATCAATCCATGTTTTAAGCATATAACATTTTTTGCTTTATCCTTTGTGACACGAATGAATTTAAAAACCGTTGTATGTAGTTGAGGCATTTTATCATGCTCCATGTGTTCCTTGCACGGTCTGTATTTCTGAAACACAACGCCCTTTATTGTGTTGCGCCATTACGGTAGCTGACAGTTGCTGATGTTTTTTGAACAGTGATGTATTAAAATAACATAAAAATCTACCGTTTAAAATAATTATACCTGGCTTAACGACGTGAAATTTCAAGTTAAATGACCCGAGTAAATTTGAGATGAAAGAGGTGCAAGAGGTCGAATTGAGTGGTGTGAAATCGACGTGCCAACGATCTCGTGATGACAGATTGGGCATGCGCGGACATCGTCATCGTCTGAAGCCGACACGACACGTCTGTACCCGTTACAGATTCTGTCAAAGGAGACGTTGACATTTTTAATGTCAAAAAGATGGACACTTTAACTAAATTCTTGTTAAAACTGGGAGAGAAAGCCAATAAGCTCTCTCCGTATCGTTGGTAAAGTGGTCTATTGTTGAACTCCCATTGCATCGGTCTATACTTGACATCATCATTTATGTTCTCCGACATAGGTCTGTAGTTGACGTTATCATTTATGTCCTCCGACATCGGTCTATAGTTGACGTCATGATTTATGTCCTCCGACATTGGTCTTTAGTTGACATTCACAGTCCCCCATTATGGTCTTTAGTTAACAATGTTAATCTCACAGATATGGTATATAGTTTACATCTTTAAACTCTTGGTATCGATATCCACAAACAGTTCTTTAGCAATAGTTGTATATATGATAACTAATGAAACAGAGTCTTTTGTTTGTATTTCTAGACTACTTTTATTTTTTAAAATGTTAAGGGTTACATCATCATGGTTTGATTGTCTGTAAAAATTGTTTGAACAATTTTTTTCTTCAAGTTATGAAAAACATACAAAAATTTGAAAGGTAGCAAATGGGGCTATTGTATTCCTTTAAAGTTTTAAATACATGAGATGACAGAGTTAATATATTGCCTCTGTACCAATATACGTAAAGTACCTGTCTGTAGGATTAAATGTAATACCGGCAGCACTATACCTACCAGGTGAGAGGTCAGTCGTAAATTCTTACCTCACGGCGCGGCATTGGGTCGGGTGACAGAGCATGCGTGGCCTTGTCAACAACTAAACTCACTCCTCAAAGAAGTGAAGAAAGAAATCAGTTTTACCAGTGTATCATTTTCAAACATTCGACCTTTTGTGTCGCATGCCAGATTTAAAATCACAGCACGCAACCGGTGCAAAGCGCTGTCAGCGCCCAGTCTTTTTTTAAATATGGTTGGGAAACCCCTTTATACAGTAATGTTGCTTCAAAACAATCCTTTTCTTTTCAGACGTTTTGTTAAAATATTTTAGCTATTATAGCAGTGAAATGGATAACGGAAAATGCATCTTTTTTGCCTTACAAACAACGGAAATAAATCACCAAATAGCGTATTGTTTAATCTTGTAAAATGTTCTTGTTGCATGTGTTGTCGAAAGGGCTGAACGGTCTCGGCCATATAGGACTTTATTAATTTCATTTACCTAGATTTATTTTTATAAAGATATAGGAAAAATTTTAATTTTAAAGGTTTTAAAAAATATTTAGATTTTTCTTTACTAAATAATAGTTTATGGCTTAAAATATTATATCTTTAATTTTTAGGTAGATCTAATGGGTAATTTGTTAACCACCAGCTTCCTTCAATTCAGTCTGTATCTAGCAGTGGCAGATGTAAAAAAAAAATTATTAAGTAATATGTGTATATATGTGTATATATTCTTAAAGATTATTTCTGCAATAATAGATTAAACACACATCCCAACGTTCCTGAAAATAACTCTTAAATTAAATAAAAATATTTGAAGAGAACTCGGCGTTAGTTGAGAAAATAGAAATTATGGATTTACATAAAAATTTACGTCAGTGTTAGTGTGAATTTAATTTACATATTAGCGAAATAGCTCAGGATTTACGTCTTTTCAATCAATTATAAATTCTGAAATATTGATTTACGACAATTATCGTGTCGCCTTCACTTGCTTACAAATGTACTCGATTATTAAAATCAAAATCTTACAAAACATTCTTAAAATTTAAATCGTACAAGGAAAAGAACACTCGATCGTAGAATCGACATTTTAACTTGCTGATTTAGTGAAGAGTAAGTGTGAAGAAAATGATGCCGTAATTCTCCATATATATGTTGTTTTCTATGAAAATACTTTAAGCTAAAGTAAACAAAAGTAAAAAATAATGATAAACTCTAAAAACTCTCTATGTTATAGAAATATGATAATTATATATCTGAAATACTTCTGGATGATAATGATATGAAGTAAAACAAGATAAATATATTTTGAAATTGATAAAAACGATCATTTTCATTTACATTTTAAAAAAATGTTATGGAAATGATAAAAACAATAAAAAATTTTAATGAACTTGTGTTGTATTTTATTATGATCACATTTTCAATTTGTAATTACATATCTAAGTGATAACTCTATAGATATGATTGAATTGATTAATCTAAATCTTCATATATTACTATAAATAACTGCTGATCATATATCCCTTTTTCTGTTTGTAATGATTGCAATGGTTACATTACAATTATCTTATGTTCCTAACATTTCTAATAGGTTTCAAGACATTAGTTTTTAATGTATATAACTGATAATAAATGATTAACTAGATAGCAAGTAACATAACCTTAAACAACAATACAGCAAATGCTATAATTATACTTCGAATTGTATTTCCTTTTTTCTGTAATGGAAATTATCTCAAGGTAAGTTATGGTTGCAAACGTTCTGTGAAACTTTAAAACCATTTTAACAAGAGCTTGGAATTTGGGTAGTTGTGTCAAACAGCACTGTGACGTAGACCTGTCTATTTCATTGCTGGCCACTCAGTTATGGCTCTTTGAAATCAACATTTGAGCTAAGTCTACGCAATCGGTGTATATTTCGCTTGAAACCGCGTCATTTTTAACTTGTTTTGACGCAAGAAATAGATAAAAGTCTAAAGTCTTGTTAAAATGGTTCTAATTGCAGAGTCAAATATTAAGCTAGTCCTGAGACGCGTGAAACTGACATCTGATCCATGTACACAATTTGAGGCTTACAGCATTGTCCTTTAAATATATAACGATTATTTGTATTATACACTTGTATTATTTTGTATGATATATAATATTATATTGTAACTTTTGATTGAATTTACTGGGTGGATGTAAATACATAATACTAATAGAATAATATTTGTATTTACACGAACATGGTATATTTCAAACTACAGTACAATATAAGATTTTTAACTTACACATACCAAATAATTTTAAAAATAACATTACGATTTTGGAAAATACATATGTAAAACAACCAATAAATGTAAATAAAAAATTATAAGGCAAAAAACCAATTACATGCAATTTAATAAAAAAAAAAAACCAGCATAAAACTGAATACTGAGTCTCATTTATACTCACCTGTCTATAAAATGCATGTGTCCAGAAAAGTTTGTGGTGTTTCAAAAAAGAGACGCATATATCATAGATCTTTTTATTAGTGAATATTGTATTTTTAGAGGCCAGTGTCAAAAACCTCTCATAGGTTGTGTTTTGAGATTCGTCGTAAGACTAATTTAAGATTTGCATTTACAGAAGTATACTGTAGTTGTATGAAATTAATAATCTTATATTTAAATGTTCATAAGGAAATAACCAATTGGGGTTGTATTTTAATTTTTTTAAATTAAATATAGCCAAGATATTCCATGAAACAGTTATTGTATATGATATTATTATTAAAATATCAATAACAAAATAGGGATGTACCATTTATTTCTTTAAAAAGGGGGAACATTCTTTTCCAAATAATTTTTACTGCGTCGTTTTCCAATCATAAACAACGAGTATTTATGATAATATTCGTTTGCTCAGTTTGCAGTAATTTATTGAAAAAAGTCACCAAAATTAGTTAACTGTTTACTGTAATCTTATGATTTGTTAGTAAACATCGTTTCTGTCGCCTGATCTTATACAACTACATGATTTAGTGTATTGTAATATCAAAGTTGACACTTAGTCCTTTTTTGGATTCATTAAATGTTGCTCTTAAATCCCTAAAGACACAATTCGATTCAATTTATTTTCCTTAAAGTTTTCTTAGACTCATCTGAATACAAATTACATTTATACAATATTAACGATCGATAAAATAGTGGACAGATAAGAGGATATGAAGGGTATTGCAACGTATGTTTTACAAAATATTATAAGCAGTTTGGCAATATAATACTACAATGATAAACTTGTGACAGAAATGTACCAAAATTATTGAGTCCTTTTTTATTGTCCACACTTAGTAGCTTAACAAAATTTATAAAATTTAAGTTGTATATGATAAATAATATATTAATAAATTGATTAATAAATTCCTTTTTAATTCCTCCTAAAATGGACATTTAAAAATAAAGTGGAACTCGTCCTCTATATCATTTTGATTACACATATTACAAAACCTCTGACTTCTCATATTTTCTTTAAAAATACAGTAATTAGTAGTTTTGATTTTTTTTTATTAATACATGTTTTTAAATATTTTCAATTCTAATGATTAGAGACAGTTAACAATAAAATCAATTATTATTAGTTCTTTTGTTGTTTACGTTTACTATTTTCTTACAAAAATTAAGCTTTAACCTTTTCACAATTGTATACATCATTTGGTTGTATATATTAATATATTTCCTTGCAGTGGAGGGGTAATTAAATATGAATTTCCCTGAAATTATGAATTTATAGTTTGACATTTTTCCAACAATTAAAGGAGGTTGGCAGCTGAAATAAAAGTAATGTCAATCATCCGAAAACCACTTGGATATAAAGATGGGGACCTAAAATGTTCATTTATTAGTCCCCTACCGGTTTTCACCAGAGGGGACTATAGCTTTCCTCTGCGTCCGTCCGTCTGTCCGTCCGTCCGTCTGTTTGTCCCACTTCAGTTTTCCACACTTTTTTTCTTTATGCGTTTGAGGAATAATATATAATTTGCTAAACAGCTTCAAAATGTCAAACTACAGATCAAGTTTACAATTTTGTAGCGTCTGGTTTACATATTTTCGAGAAAATTAATTTTTTATATTCCAATTTTTTAATGTTCGGGTTCGTTATCGGGTTCGGTGTGTATTGAATAAACGAGGAAAGTATGTAGTCAGTAATAATATCGTGCATTACTTGGACCATTCCTTTTATTGTTTTTAACAAACAAATAAGTTCTGTAAAATAGTGTCAAGCATTGTGTTGTAAATTTAATCGACAGGGTTTTTGTATTATTACAGTCGGGTTCGTTTTCGGGTTGGTCTGTTGATTCGGGGTACAGAAGACGGAAAGAAATGATATGCATAAGAGTGCATTGTTTTCACAAATTTCTACAAACCGGTAGGGGACGTGTATTGCTTATGGAACACTCTCAGAATGCTTGTCTTATTTGGTATGGTGGCATATCTCTGCCCCTTGTGTGCAAGTTATTTTCCTATCAAATATGTCAACATGCAAGATAAATATGTTGACATGCAACATAATTATGTCAACATGCAACATAACTGTTGACATGCAAGAAAATTGCAATCAAATAAGAATTATACAAAATCTCAAATATCGCCCACCTGTGACAGCCTAGATGCTAGATACGCTACCTATTGATATCAACATGCAACTTATTTATGTTAACATGCTAGATAAATATGCTGACATGCAACTTATTTATGTCAACATGCAACTTATTTATGTCGACATGCAACTTATTTATGTCGACATGCAACTTATTTATGCCAACATGCAACTTACTTATGTTGACATGCAAGATAAGTATGTTGACATGCAACTTAGTTATGTTTACCTGCAAGATAAATATGTTGACATGCAACTTATAAGTTATATGTCAACATAACTAAGTTGCATGTCGACATAAATATGTTGCATGTCAACATATTTATCTTGCATGTTTACATAAGTAAGTTGCATGTCGACATAAATAAGTTGCATGTCGACATAAAGAAGTTGCATGTTAACATAAATAAGTTGCATGTTGACATCAATAGGTAGCATATCTAGCATCTTGGATGTCACATGTTGGCGATATTCGAAATTTTTATAACTTTTATTTGATTGCAGTTTTCTAGCATGTCAACATAGTTATGTTGCATGTTGACATAACTATCTTGCATGTCAACATCTTTATCTTGCATGTCGACATAATTAATAGAAAAATAACTAGCACACAAGGGGCAGAGATATGCCACCATAGTTACCCATGTCATAAGCCATTTTTTGAAAATATATGGCCCAAAATGTTTGCTTAAATTTAGCATGGAAATTAATTATTTGATAAAATCAAACAAATATTTAAAGTTTGAACTATTATTTAGCTATTATTTTAATAATATCACATTTTTAAAAAAATGAGATATAGCGTGAAATAAGCTAATATTTGAGTCAATTTTTTCTTAACGTCTTTGAAATATAAGCTAATGTGTCAAAATATATCGATAGCTATATCCAAATATTGTTTAAATATGATCATATGTTTTCAGAACATCATGAATATATCGTAATACCCAAACTATCTAAAGGTTTGGTCTGCGCTGAAAATTAGGAAGCTTAAGTAACAGTACTCTAGAACTAGTGAGTTTTGAAAATTGTTTATTTCCTTCTTGAAAACCTTCCGCCGCAAAATATAGTCCCTTACTAAAATCTGTAAAAATGTAATTTTTTACATATAATTTTATTCAATAAAGTTTATTAGGCTTTGTAAAATATAAATACACTACTAAAATTAATATGTGATGCAGAATTTTCTGACTAGAGGTGACCCAAAATGGCTACCCAAAACCTAAGGAGAGAACCTCTTTAAGATTTCATGGAATTGATTTGCGAATCGTTTACAGAAATTTTTTTTTAAACAATTAAGATTAAATAATAATTTACCATTTTTACATAACGCCATTGTGATTTCATTTTTTAGAACTTAGATTTGTGTCTAAATTTGAAAAAAAAATGACAGCCAAAAATAATTTGCAAAAGTTGAATCTGAAATCAAAATACCTTTATTCAATAATCGTCTCCTCTTATTGTTAGTTATTTCTAGTCTGTATCCTCACCTTTACTCGTTTTCAAAACAATGATCATTTTAGTCCTTTTTGGAGCAGCTTCTTCATAATGGTTAATTTTTCAAATAAATATAAACTGTTTGTAAAAAAAAATATATTAATTGTATGAATTTTTGAGAAAGAAAATGGTATAATCTAAGCATTGTTTGAGAAATAAACAGCAAGTTAAAAAGTTCACCAGGATATGAACTTGGTTGGTTACGTGATCAAATCCTGTGAATAGCATAAGTTCACATAAGCAAATATATTTGCAATTGTAAATATGTATTTTACATTAAAAGTTTAAAATCGAATATTTCTAAACTTATCTATGACAATCTAACTGTTATAAATGGTTTTAAATTCTCTGAATTTTAAAACTTTAATGTGACAGATACAATTGGATGTCATAAAAGTATAAAAGGATTTCAGTTCTTTCAAAGTTTATAAAAAGGTAAGCGACCTTAAATGAATCATTGGATGTGATAGAGCAAATGAACGTCACAATGATCATGTTTACCGCTGGCATGTCTAACGTTCGTCCGTTTCCTCGTCGTTGCAAAACAGGGCTTCGCCTTTAATTATCACATTTGCCAGAATTGATATAAACATCTAGATGTTTCCTAATTTATAATCAGTATTATAAACATGTATATTTGATCTGAAACACGTGAAAAATACTCGTGATGATGGGTTTTATAAACCTACTAGAGAGTATTTATAGTCGTTAATTCAGCATGATTGGTAGAAAATGCCAAATATGATTTTTTTGCTAACCTGAGCCAGAGGCCCAGGTGCCCTTTCCTGATCAAAATTTGTCCGTTGTCGGACGTCGTAATCGTTTTCTGTCGTTATCGTTGCAAACTTTTTACACTTTGGCCTATTTCTCCAGAACCACTGTGCCAATCCAAACCAAACTTGGCAAAATGCAGCCATGGTATGAAGCTAAGGATATTACAGTTTGTTAAATTAAATGTTGATTTAAAATCATTTATTTTTTTCATTTATTTATTTATTTATTTATTTATTTTTTGTGACTCGGGGTAGGTTGGGGTCACAATTCGGGATTGAAATATTTCATATTAATAAATAGAGGAAAATCAAAGAAATTTTATTTTAAAAAACGTATAGCCAAAAAAGCTTGAGTGGAAGTATCCTCAGGTGGTGCAGATCCATTCTTATTCAAATTACAATTCCTAGGAATAGGGCTGGATTGCAATTGGAGTGTTGAAGTTTTGCATAGGGATAAATAGAGAAAGATGTTTAAAAATTCCCAATGTTTAAAATAAAATATGTGGAGAAATTTTGAAAATGATTTTGAACAATAACTTGTGTCCGGATATTTAAGATTTTAAAGAATAAAGCAGATTGAATCAGAGTTAGGGCTTTTGTTGCTCAGGTGAGCGATGTTGCATCCGACCCTCTTGTTTTCATGTGATTAAACACTCCTTTTCACACTATTGTTGACAATAAAATATATCATAATATAAAACACTACTTAAACATGCTTTTCACATCATACCAAGCGCTCTGCTCTTTCTCTTTCTTTTAAGGGTTTAGGTATCAACTTATCGGGGGGAGGGGGGGGGGGGGCTTTTGACTGTGATTTTTTACATATTTCCTTCTTTTATTAAACTTATTCTAATGGCACGTTATTGCCAGAACTATATCGATTTCCAGTTTTTGTTTACCATTTTCTACCAAATAAAAATGAGTTTGGTGGTATAACACTACACGTACATATATTGACATCTACAATGTAGTTTCCTCCTTTTTCCAAAAAAAATTAATTGCAATTCATTTTGTGAGAGGAATGTAATCTACACAACCCAGCAAAACGACATGTATGAGTATGTATAAGCGCATTCTTTAAACTTTAAAAACTGTTTTCAAATGCATTGTTTCGCTTTTTTCATTTTTAACCCTTTCTCAGTATCTATAATAATATTTACATCGTTCAAATGATTTTTCTTTTTAAACGTTGGTGTTGTTCTTGATCTGTCGAAATAAAGCACCGTTGAAGGCATACTGTAAACGTATTACATTTGGCTGTGTCTTCTACTTAAAAAAAAACTATTTTTCGCCAAATAGCGTACACGTCAAATATAATACGTTTGCAATAAACTTTATAAACTTGCACGGATTGACCCCAGACTTCATAGTGGTTGTTATTACCATGGTCATCTTCCATATGGAAATTTGGCTATTCCTCCTGTGTAACGTTCTGATCGACAGAGATAAAGTTTATGTACTTTTACTTCTTTTTAAGGATATTTGATGAAATGATTCAGATACAGATGTAAATATGAATAGTAAAAGGTTTTCTTTTGTAATTCATACGAGCTATGAAGGTGGCAATCATCGCCAATAAATACATAACCCGCTTAGACGGTAAGATACAAAACGGAACCAAGGAAACTAGTTTCTGGCATGCAAGAATATATAATTTTTAGAAATAATTCTTCGATATACAGACACTAAATCTTATTAGCAAGTTTTTTCCCACCAAGATGAAGTTGATATTTACCCAGAATACTCAATAACTCTTTTACAATTCTTGCAACACACTGTCTTTTGCAATTTTTTCGTGAACGATTTCTCTCTCTCTCTCTCTCTCTCTCTCTCTCTCTCTCTCTCTCTCTCTCTCTCTCTCTCTCTCTCTCTGCTTTGTTATTTGGGGCAATTTGTGATTTACGATTCGACGAAAACCTTTGTATCAAAGGTCCCAAGAGTGACCAAGACTTTGTATGATTCTACACCTTGGGTATTTAGCGGCGTGAATGATTGCGATAGGTTTATTAAACTTTCCTTCATTTCTACCCATCATAAACCTTATATGATGACAACAAAATCATGTTCATATTTGCTTTCCAAGAGTTATCAGAAAATGCCCTTGGACAGGGCATTTTTGTCCCATTCGTATTCAGTAGCTAGGACTAACGCATCAAAAGGTATCCGCTCAGATAAAGCCGATGCCCAGGTCCTATTGAAAAGCGTGTAAATACCGAACATGGCCAAAAGACAAATTCGTTTTTAAAAATCCAGCCTGTTTGCCATTCCACCCACATTGATCAGTGGGATTACAGATGCATCGTTTAGAAGCGACAAAAAGATAAAAGAGAAAGTATTTACAACCGCATCTCATCGGGTTCTTACACCCTGGGATAAGCTCCTATCATAAATTTGCATTTTCTGAATTACATTAAAGCCTTGTAACCACACAGGACGGAGGTACCTACGGGGAACACATCAACAGGCCACCTCCTCTACCCTCCGGTAGGAGTATTTTGGTCCAATACTCGTTGAACTGTGGTAAAGATTACTCATGGAGATATGTACCGTTTTTGGGGGGATGTGGTCTGTGCTGTAGGAATGTTCTGGCAGGAAAAGAACCCGGATCACTAAGACACTTATGATGGATGCGTCCTCAATAGTGTTCATCAAGAGCAAGGTGTTTAAACCTTAATCCCGACTCAACACAGATGAATGAACTGACATGGACCCAAAATGAATGGGTACTTTATCAGCTGGCAGACCCTCTCTTCCTAAAGCCCATCGTTTCTGTGGATTAAGTTAGTGAGTCGTTCTCTTGTTAATTGCGCTCCTAGTGACTTTAGCGCCATTATTTAGCAATGTCTTGAGAGACAGGTTGAGGGTGTTATGTCAAGACTACCATGTATGGGAAAGCCCTGACAGAGTAATCCAGCCTTTATGTACCATTCAAACTTATTGTCCCATCTCTGAAATCCTGACAACTTTCAAATCCTCGTCAGATAGGTGGGACAAATTCCACTGTTATCCCGTCTCCTTTGTGTGAAACATGCCGAAAAACACCTGACACAAGAGAGAATCAACAAAAAGATATTTAGAAACAAACTTTATTACACTGTGAAATATTTGTCTCTGTTTTTGGTAGCATGGTACCATTAAATATTGTTACAGAGTTGAAAATAAATTAGTTCTTTTGTGATTACAAGTTGTTTGGAAACTAATAATGTACATTTGTGGTATAGTACTTGATTGATTGATGGAAGTCGACCAACATGTTCAAAGCGACAAAGAGAATGCAACAAAACGGACACATATATGCACGACTAAGTCCACCTTCTCGCCGCTAGGTTATCAATGTGATGTGCAGAGTGACACACCAACATCGGCAATGCAAACACCACCTTTTCTCGAGTTTTGTAATTCTGCATTAATTATAGAGGCTGTATGCCAGCGTCATTCCTTGTCCCTATGTACTTTACAATCGTCTGCTCGTCTCTGCGCTACCTGTCTAATGTTCTTAGAAAGAAGTGACTGTACCCAGAAAGTAGTCACCCAGTGTTTCTTTGCCTATTGTCTTTCGACAAATATTTGTACGCTGCATTTGACACCGTATGAGGTGTGCACACCTGTAGAACTTCTAAGCTTGGGCCATTGATTTATTTGTGGGGGTGAAGTCCTTGATGTCGCGAAAGAATAACCCCTGTGAGTGTGCGGGCCCTCTCTGTGTCTGTGTTACGTAAATCAAAATGACATCTTCTTTTTAGAAGCCAAGAGTCTTCAAATAGTAGCTACCCTCTGATAAAAGAAGATCTAAGCAGTGTGGCCTTTCACCGCACTTACCATAGGTAAATAAATGTGAAAACGTTCATTTCAGGAGGGAAAATATTACCGCTAAATTCTCTTGAACGCTACTTTTGAAGTTTTATCGGTGGTTGATAATTCTTTTTGATTCGTTCTGTTTAGGAGCAATACATTACCCCTATATAAACACATTTTCTCAATCTCCCTACAATTACGATGTTTCCGCCTGGATAAAAATGACAACAACAAAATTTACGACAATTAAACAGAACGACTTACGGCTTCGCACTTGCGCCATACCTCGATACCGCAAGAACAGGTCGATATTAAAGTTGCAATGTCCTTAAAATTCAAAGATAAAGTATTATAATGACATGATAGAGAAGTTATCCCTAAGACAAAGTTGACAATGCAACTCTTTTGATCTGATGACAGTTTATGATGAACCTTTCTTCACAGCCCTATAGATTAAAACGCACAAAAGACGCTGATCACAACAGTGGTAGTTTACGATAAGAATTTCCCTTTGATTTCTCAAAAGGTGATTTTAAAAAACAGCAAAGAACGCTATTCCATAAAATTTACTTGAATATGTCAATTTTTACTGCTTTAGCTTCATAACTAATGGAGGCGTTGAATAGATATGGTTAATAAATGGCGACTGAATCACCCAGGTGGCATAATAAGGGGTATCGGCACTCAACAATTTATCATAACGCACAATGAAATTCTATACCAACAATTATCAGCAAGCTCTTTTGTTAGGAGGATTTATGACAAACGGGCATTTTGTTTTATTTTGGAGGGAACATAATAGATGAACACGTGACAAATATTTTCAAAATTGAAACCCTGCATTGTTCCAGTTTCTAAATTGTGAATGTATGCGGATACAAACCTGTATAGTTCAGATATGACTAGGGGAAGAAAAATCACTGAAAAAACATTTTTAATCAGTGGCTTTACGCGAGTTAAAGAAGTTATAACAATTATCAGAATAAATAGATAGCTATTTGGTTGTTGTTATTTTTTGTCTTTTGTTTGACTTGCGGGGTTTTTTTTGGGGGGGGGTTGGGGGTTGTTTGGTTGTTTTTTGTTGTTGTTTTTTTTTTAAATTTTTGTTTGTTGGATTGATGTAATTAGTCCGCCCTTTTCGTTATGGTGAGTGTGGTGCGGCGCCCATGTGGTGAATAAAGTGCGGCGCGAGTATCTCTTTTGGAGGAAACTTTACATTCATTTTTTTTGGAAGTGGGGTTTAGATGACTCACTACACCTTGTAATATTTTTTTCAAATCAACAGAAAATTTCTTAATAATGATAGATAGCATGATGAATAATATGTATATAAGTCAATGGGGGGGGGGGGGGGTGCAATTTTGGATAAAAAATTATCTTTCCAAATGAGCAAAATCAACAGGAGGATTCGATCTCAAAATCTTCGGTTCACAAGCCCTATATATACTTTAACCACTGAACTATGACTATATATAACAGAGTAGATTGATAAAAACAGTTTAGCAAAACATTTAATCGACATCTTGTGACAAAGTGCCTTAAAAAGTATAAGTCTGGGTATATTAAGGTACCTTATTTATGCATGAGTTTTTAATAGACTTTTAAAAGTTTATTGGGGATTTTTAGTGGATTTGGGGGTTGTGTTGGGGTTTGGGAAATTGGTTTTTTACTTAAAATAATTTAAATATTAAAAAAATCTCTTCGATATAACACTGAACCACCCCCCCCCCCCCTAAAAATTGAATTTAATATAACAGAATAAAAAAAAGGAAAAGTTTTCCTATTTGGTAATGGTTTCTTTAGGTTTTTTTATTCGGTGTTTTTGTTGTTGCTGTTGTTGTTGTAAATAGAATGTTTTCTATACATTTATCAAGCAATTTTCCGGAAGGTTGTTCGTATTTCATCACAACTTTTTCAAGTAGCTAAGACAAATGTTCTTTAATTTTAATTCAACAATGAGCATTTTTTAAAAAGAATATTGGTGATCTAATTATTTTGGGAAAAAAATAAGGAGTAAAGAAATGATGTAGGCTATAGCTAAATCAAAATCAATCGTATAAGCCTTATATTATTTACAACCTTTTTAACACTTACTGTAATGTATCTCTTGTTTTGATATACAATTTTTTTTTTTACATTTCCGTTGTTAACAAAGTCAGTAATCCTATTTTAGTCAAATCGATTGCCTCGTATCTACTGGATGTTTTCTTTTTTCATCTCTCCATTAACCAGGAATAAAAATATTTTAAAATACTTTAGTTTAGCTATTTGCTTTTTAAAAATTAATTTTGATTTAATTTTAAAGACATTTTTATAGAAAGGGAGAAAACAATGAACTTGTTAGTGATAGATAGAAAAATGTAATATATATGATATAAGATATATTATAGAAATTGTATGTTATACAATAATTTATTAAAAAGAATAGTCCCACTCTGGCCAGCCTGTTAATGGACGTGATTGGCAAAGACTCCATGTTCATTGGAGCGCTGTCCAATCATCAACAGCAATAAAAAAAAAAACAGAAAAAAACGGAAAAAGTCCTTGGTCGAAGATGTTCCAATTGCATCAACAGGTCGTTACCGAAAAATACGTAGACGTAAATAATTAGTTGGATATCTAACTAAAACTTTTTGATTGGATTTTTGTCACACTGCAAGTACATGTATTCAATTTACTTTCCGTGTGTTTATTCACAATTAACAATATTTTGTGCGTCATGACAGTAGAGCTTGGTCTTCATCATATATTTCATCTTTTTTAAATAAGTAAATAAAGACATTGTCAACCCCACAATAAGGTGGCAATATCATGTTTCTTATTATAATATGTACTTAATATCATATTATGTACTTATTAAACTATCATTCTTACATAACTTATATGTTGAATTAAAGGACTTACATAGGCAACACCTGATGTCAAATCCTTTTATGTATCCATTTGCATCATAAAATATTTGTTAAATAGATAAGAAAAAGATGACCGGGCATATAATGTCTCTTGATAGTGATGTCTTATTCATGATTTTCATTTCAGAATTGAATTTTATTTTAAGATCAAATTCAAATTTGACTTAATTTGAACCGTGGCTAATTTTTAATGTTGACTTCATTGCCAAGTTTATGAAACATTTGGAAGTCAAAAGGCATGAAAACAACATCGGGTATAAATGATAGATAGAGAAATAAAAAATTACACAATGTAAGAGAAATAAAAAATTACAAATGAAGGTTGGCCTTTTTTTATTGGATTAAAAGAGAATAAACATTTGTTCAGTGATCCCTGGACGCAGCGACACATTATTGAAATGTATGACTACTTATTCAAAATATAACTTGAATTACATTTGACGTATATTTGATAACTATTAGATTCATCGGGGGGGGGGGGGGGGGGGGGGGCTAAGACTCCACTGGTGGTACATTTACATGTTTAGACGCTAATTTACATAGAAATCTTCAAAAAATGACCAGTGTAACTTTCTGACACTGAGCCTTGGAATGCAAACATGGGTACGAATTTAATTTTTACTGCAATACTTGGTCGTATGGATGAAGCTTTCGCGTAAAGTAACATTCGAAAAAGTAAATAGAAGTGGCTTTTGTCCGGTCCTTCACGTCATCTTTGACGACAAAACCAACAAATAAATGCCACTGTACGCGACAAGGTCTTGAATATAAATCTTCCAATTGCACTTCAAATTACACGTACCGCTTTAACAATTTTGCACCACGGGTGCGCAAATTCCTCACATTAAACGGTGCTCCCCATGCGAAAATCCTAGGTAAGACCATTTTTGGTCCTATCCGACAGAAAGCATAAAACAGATATGGCACCTGTGATCCTTGACACTGAAAAAAGGATTAGGCGAGGAATCTTAAGTCGAATATCTATTGGCTGGGTAATAGCGCGGTACACGGGGACGATAAGGCGTCAAAATGGATGCATTGCTTATCCCCAGAAGATTTAACAAGTCATGAATACTGTGGCTAGCTGATCCCATTGACTGAACGTGGTGGCAAGTACGCCCCGACGCTTGCGGAGTGATACAAGTTCCCGCAGTCATCCCGCTGGGTTGGAAGTCAGGGATCAAGCTTAATGGGCCCACAGCGTGTGAGCCCATCAAAGGTTCTTTAGTTTAGAAAGTCCCGCCTTTTAAAAACGTTTCCAAAATAATTAATCAAGTTGAACAACAAATTCAAAAGTCGTTCGAATCTCTTCAACAACACGCTATGAAATTGGTATCTTTAGTATATATTCCTGCATTTTACTATTACCCAAACACTGTTATCTGAAATCAAAAGCTATTGTTCTAATGTTTCGTTCCTAAAGTTTTGGACCATATTCTTTTATTTGCTTGTCCTTTGAAATCGATTGCATTCCTTTGACAGGGCCATTCCAAGATCAACATCTGGTAGCTATTGTCACACTGTTGATCGTCCTGTATCAAACGAGAATTTCAAGAGCTCCCGACCGTACCGAAGATCCGTTGCCGAGGCAACGAGGGATCTACGGAGCAGACGTTCTACCGATCGCGTGTTGTCGAGACCGTTTTTGTTTGGAGCATGTGGATGCCATCTTGAAAAATGACTTCCTAAAATTCTGAATAAACATTGCTGTTATCCTGTTCAACACTTATCTCCAGAAAATCCATATTTCCTGTCAAGTCTTTTACTGTTATCAGATGCTTCATTGTATTTTTTAAAACGAGATGTCTTGTCCTGTTTACTTCCTCGCAGAAACTCTTGGCTTGAGAAAATTTTCCATGGGTACCATAAAAAGGCCAGGGCGTTGTCATGACGTCAGATAAAAGGAGACTCATGGTCAGAGAGGGTAGACTCGAGGGCATCAAATTATATACTAGTGAAAAGTTTATTCATATATTTTACTGTATCGAGCTGGTACCATTACGTCAAGAACCTATAGTTTATACCAGTCATAAGTAAATCAGGTCTGTACTGTTTTGTAAAATGGAAGGTATTTACGATAATAAATAATAATGAAAAAAATCCCCGTTAGCCGTTATCTGAAATAATAGACATATCCATTAACTCCTATATATAAACAGACAATAATCACTAGTTGAACAGTGTCCCTTGCTTTATTTGATGAACCATGTAGAGTCCAGTAGATAGCGACCTCTGGTTATTAGAATATTAACTCTAATGTTATTCCTCTTCTAGTGCATTATTTCATTACTTTATTTAAAGGGACATGGTCACGCTTTTAGTCAAATTTTATTTTTCTGATTTTATTATTTACAATACTTGAGGGATGCATTTCTAGTGACAAAACGAAATTTGAGGGTCAGTCGTAGAGTTATCAGCAAGATACAGGGCCATGTAAACAAGGCTCGTGCTCTGTTTTTGTTTACATAGGTTTAATATACCCTTAAAATCTTTTTCAAGCTCATTTGTCTATCTTTTAGTTATTTTCAGCATAAACAAACAGTTTCTAACGTTTAACACATTCATTTTAGGTCTTAAACTGGAATTTCCACTTTAACATTTAAAATGTAAACAAACACTTTGTTTACATTGCGAATAATTTCAAACTCTGAAACTTGCTTGTAACTTAACAAATGACACTCAAGTTTTGGTTGCCTGTTAAAAATGCCTTACTAAAGCATTGTAAATATTAAAATCGGAAAAATAGTTTTTGACCAAAATCGGGACCATGCCCCTTGTAAGCATTGAATGCATATTTTTGGATGTGCATATCAATTGAATGCCCATTTGTCTGCACAGCCTTGGTGTGTTATAGGACCGAAGACATCCAAAAATAAGCATTCAATGCTTATATGTATATTCATGTTGATGTTTATTTGTATGAAATATTCACTTGTGTATAGTCGCTTGAAAGTTATATAAATTCTTAGTCAGGGATATGAAACGTAGATAAAACAGCCATTTTAACATATTATTTAGTTCGCTTCCGCGACTGAAAAATATTGTGTAAGAAACTTGACAAGAAAATCTTTTTTATTTAAAAAAATAGATATGATTTTAAATTAACGATTATTTTACATAAGTATATATCAAATAAGTTATGTAATTTTGAACGTTTCTTTGAATCTTACAGTAATGAACATATCCGCGTGATGACGTTTATACCTTGTGCTGACAAGGTTAAGTTTGTTTACAAGAAATTGAACGTCGCAGATTTCCCATGCAATTATATAAGGGGAAATATACACTGAATGTAAATATAGCTTGGTGTATGAGAGCTACAAGGATATCTAGCTTTACATTCAGTTTGGTTTCTGCATTCTGTGTCGCACATAGATGACTTTTTAAATGTAGTTAGACAGATGCTAACGATTTTGTTCTTTCAAGAAAAAAAAAACAATTTTGAGATTTCGTCAAAATGTTTATTGTACAAATGATAATATCAGACAATTTTCTCTCAGATTATGTAATCTTGGTGAAGTTGTATACGAGTGCCATTTATCCTTATGTGTCTTTTGTTCAAATTTTAAAAAAAAATTGATTTCTGTAGAATTTTATTTTATTCTTAAATAGTTCACTAGAAATGAATATGATATAAATATGTATGTACATAGGGTTCATTCCCTTTAAATGGTATCTTGACCCTATTTTTTTTATTTGGAATACTAATGATATTGTAATGACGTTATAGATAAATGTAAAACATATACATGTATTGTTGTTAAACTAATTTAAATATGAATAATATAATAAAAGTTATTTACATAAAATGATGTGTCAACGTAATTGTAGGTGCGCGGGGGGGGTGGGGGGGTGGGGGGTGGGGTAGTACATAGGTCATGTAAATATCGTATGTGCCGGGGATTCGAGATGCATTGTACGCTTCCCTTGTAGTTTGCAGAACCGCAACAGGTGTCTGTTTATTCTTCTTCTGCACAACAAAAATTCCTGTTACAATTCAATGTTAAGATACACGAAGTTTAAAATCAATTTTTAGGTATGAAATGTTTCATCTATTGTTTATTTCAGGTTTAAAGAACATAATATGTGTTTATTAGAGTATCTCTTGCTAATTTCTATGAAAAACCAAAAAGCCAGGATTTTTTATTCCTTAGTTAGTCTGTCCGATTCGATTAATTGTATATAATTCTTATATTTGCACTTTAATTAATTAAACGTCCATATTTCAATAACACATGTTTTTCCTGATTAGTACGCGTGAAAACCAATTTACCGCTATAATGCCTTTAGAATAAATAATATAATGAAAATGTAATGAAACATTCAATGTTATTAGGCCAACTAATATTCATTGTCACAAACTTATTTGTCTTTATAAAGTCATCGCATTTTAGTTTTACCTATGGAAGCATGTTTTACGGCTGTTCCATTGATTATCCCCATACCTGTGTGACAAAGAGCGTTGCTATTTATTTTTGATAACGATACGTTAGAATTTTAAGTTAAATCAAAAAGATACAAGCAATGGATTCCATGTATCGTCGGTCCTATGATATACCAGGATCTGCAAACAAATATAAACTGTGGTATAATTTTTTCTTCACATCCTTGTGTGTTATATGACCAACAATATTTTAAGGTGGTATGGGACACCTTCGTGTTGTGACGTATTATTTATCGAAATAAACAATGAAAATAAGTATAATTTTGTAAATAGTTTCTTTCCCAGAATTGCTATAAAACAGCTTAGAGTAGTGGGTTAGACTCTGTGGATCTTAAGACATGAGTTCGAATCCCGCTGGGGCTTTTAAGAAGTCTAGCCTTTGAAAATTTTTTAAAACGTTTTATTTTATAAATTATTGTAAAATTTGAAAAATCTAAACCGGTGAGAGCATTTTATTTATAATGTACTTTAATACACATTAATATTGACATATGTCCCATACAACCTTAATGCTTAATTAATCTACTAATGGAAACAGCTAGTTGTACTGCGCCTGTCTAGCTTTGAATCCGGGCCATTTTGTTTCCAAACTATACCAATCGTAAAAATCTTTTAATAACGAAATACCAGTATATCTCATCCGACCACATCCAAAGTACAAAAACCTGTGAGTTTAAACAAGGGGAGGTGGTGGTAAATGGGCGGGCGCCAAAATGATAGGACCATTGCTAAAAATTACCTCTGCAAAAGAGAGGGTTTATATACATGTGCATGTACTAATATAATGATAAAGTACCCAACACTATATATCTAGGTACTTAACAAGATAGGATGTGAATCTAACTGATCAGACACTTTGGAAATACATAAATAATTTGTAGTTGCCTCAAAGAGCATTATTGTCTGTCTAGAAAGGTAGATGTACAGATAAGTCAACTACTGTCTGTCTAGAATGGTACATGTACAAATATGTACGTTATTTTCTGTCTAGAAGGATTTATGTACAATGAAGTAAAATCAAATTTAAATATCGAGACCTTCTATAAGGTATAGATCTCTAACTTAACAGGAAGTTCCATCCTAACAGTTAATTGGAGACATCTGCACTGTCAGACATGCCCCAGATTCCGTCCTGACAATGTTTATTATGTGGTCTTATTTCTCGGTAAATTATCGGAAACCCGCAAGACTAAGCAATTTCTATTCGTTACTTGACTGACCAATTAAATACATGTATGTTAATATTCAGTATATGAACTCCTTATATCTGTTTTAGAAATATTTGACGTTCATCAAAAATTAATATGCTATCTCATAATACCCAAAGAATGATTCCTTATTCCTTAATATACATAACCCACGTTAGCGGGTTGTACATCTGTTTCAGCAATGATCGCTTAGTTCATATCCCGCATGAATAAACAAACAAAATTTGTTAAATATTGTTTAAATTCCGATTTTTAAAATATTGAATTTATCATAAAGAGTAAGTAAAAGTAATTAATTAAACAATACTGAAATGCATTTCTTTGGCGATTCATGCAGAATATGAAGGTAGCGATCATTGAAGAAAAAAATAAACCACGTTAGATGGTTATGCATTTGTTTCTGCAAAGATCGCTTACTTCATATCCCGCATGAACCATCAAAGAAAGAATTTTAAATATAGTTTGAATTTCGATTTCTAAACGTAAATTATAATTGGATTTATCATAAAGAGTAATCTTAAGTTATTAAAACAATGCATTTCTTTATATGGCCGGAGGAATGGGTAAAAAAGACGTTAATGCAAAACAAACAACTTATTTTTAAAAACATGCTAAAATACGAAACAGACCAGTCTAAAACAAAATCAACAGCTTCTTTTGCAAAACAAACGATCACCGATGCAAATCCAACAATCATGCACTGAATTAACGCTAGATGGCGTGCAAGGGGGTACATGTATCAGGAAAAATTATACCATGGAGAAAACGTAACGTGGATAAAACGTGCCCCCCCCCCTCAACTTTCAAAACCGACGCTACGTGATGCACTGTGTAAATAATATTTACTAAATATTTATTGCATGTGATTATGTAAAGAGTAATACTTATGATAAAAGCAAAAATGTACAAATATTTATTTAATAAGTTACATATATGTATTTTACTGAATACGGGGTTATTTTCGCCCCGTGTTATTTTCACCCTTTTCACTTGCAAACGATTAAGAGATCATATTTGAGATAATGGAGTTCGTCCAGTCCTAAATTCGCCCTCTGACAACGAAGGCGAAAGGGGTGAAAATAAAATGAAGGGAAAATTTCCCTGTATAAAGTATTACATTGGTACAATTTTTATAACTATTTCAATTCTTGTTATGAACAATCATCATTCAAGGCCATGGCACACCCCTTGACCATAGGCACTATGAGCCAGATTGGATCAAGAGGAGAGAAGATATGTTCCGGACAGGCATTTATCATATAATTCTGCTATGAACTTAAAGGACAGGTGACACAAAATCATTTTCTTCTAAAAACATTTTCTTTGATAAATATAAATCAGTTTATAACAATTTTTCCATTTGACTAGCATCAGATAAGAACACACAGCTCAATTAAGTGTGCTGAAAATCCCAGCTGCAGCAGATCTCCGAGTTTTGCCGATCTTTAATGAGATAAGAAACCCCTGTGCGTTATTCGTCAAAGATGACATAGTCAGCTATCGGCTACATAGTAAACAGAGCAATGGACGAGGATTTATTTACACGTACAGGATAGTGTATTTGTGTTGCAAATGATGATTTTGAAATAAAGCACTATCAGATTAAAGTGAATTTATTAAAAGCATATTTTATTGAAAAGTTTAGTGTATGAACCCTCTCCTAAAAACAAAGCAATAAGATTATAGAATGTACAAGATTACATGTACATAAGATAGTGGTAATAGGAATTGAAAAAAAGTAATTAAATTAGAATGAATCTGAAGATTCTGTGATTGATAATCATTTATTGCAGATTATCTTCCTGTCAGCCAGACAGGCAACCACTTGCTCAGATTGTCAGTATTCAGTAAAGTTTGAAATATATTGTTTGAATAATATGCATATTAATCCAATCTTCCAGATCCAACACATTGATTTGAATAAGTTGATATTAATCTTAATATTTTTTTTTCTAAAAAAAAACTCAACTGGGAGCACGATGAGTTAGATTTTTATTATATCACATATAAACCCTTTTTTGTGTACTATTTGTAACAATTGGTGTTGCTGTAAAAAAAAAAATCCATTGTCACTCTGAATCTAATGTCAGTATATAAGAAGTAGTCAGTGTGCATAACAGTTCGTTTCTGGGCTTTTTTTTCTTAGGTTTGATCAATAGAGAATAAATTATACACAACTCAGAAGTACTACCAAAAAATGATCTTCATAAACTATTAAAAGAAAGATCAAATTACATTTGGATAAAATTCAAGGAGTCTGAGATTAATACGATTTTAAAACCTGAATACTATGTTAAGAAACTACTGTTTCAGTATTTACTGATTATGAAAATTGGTATATATATAGTTCTTTTAATTAAATTTCAATAAACAAACATGATCAAATATCATACTAAAAAATGAAATTAAAAGATGTTTCAGTTATTAGTATTGAGATTAAGGTAGACCCCTGATTTTGTGGAACTAAAGAAATTTACAAATATATTTGCTTACAGGTACCAGGTATTCTGGTAATACTTCTTAAATCAAAATATCCTTTATTGAGTCCAATTAACTTAATTAGGGTTTATTTACGGTTTAAGATCCAGTGAAATTCCTGGTTACGAAAAGTCTCTATACATTATCACTCACTCAGATGTTGACAAAACAAAATCCTTTCTTCAGAAACAATGATTCCATGGTTTTGATGATTTTTATCTTTTACAAATCCAACATCTGACATATTTTATCCAGCATGAAGTATATAGATCAATGAAAAGTTAACAGTACAGCTAGTCACAATTTTTACTCTTATTCATAATTGCTGAGGAAACAGAAATGGGGTTTCTAAGCTTAGAACAACTCTGTTTATGTATTGGGTTCTCAAACTTTTAATAGCAATGAGCAAAAGTTAATGACTTCAGATTTTAGATAAGAGCAATTCAGAAATCCCTATGGTTCAAAGATACAGCGAATGGGCAGTGTGTCGGCTATTACGTCGCACCGAAGGTTTCCGATCTCAGAGGCTTCAGATATGCATATTGAGGTCACGCGTCTTATCAGCTCAGTAATTCAGCAATAGCTGTGAAACTGATGGGAGTAGTAAGGAAAATTTTGCAGAAATTGTATCCCACTCACAAATCAACTTGTTGGTCAATGTTTTTGTGATTGTGTCACCTGTCCTTTAACCTTAAACCTAAAAACATGGTTCAATGTCACTGTACACCCTTTATCCAAAGGCACTCTGTGGGTGAAGTATGAGCCAGATTGGGCCAAGGGAAAAGAAAATATTCTCCTGACAAGAGATTTAGGACGGACAGACGGACGGACAGACTGTTCACTATAGTGCGCCTGCAGAGTGGGGCCTTAGTTAATGTCTGTCAAGAAAGGTACATGCCCAAAATAAGTAAAATCAATTTTAAATATTAAGACCGTGAAACTTTGCCTGAAGTTCCATTATACATGTAATAGTCTGCACTATTAGGCATGTCCCAGATTCTGTCCTGATAATATCTCGTCCGTCTGTCTGTCGCCTCGTTCTCAGCTGGGATCAAAGTCTCATTTGGTGGCAGACGTACATTATTTGGGAAGAACGATGGTGCTAATTGGGTTCGAATAACATCTCCTCCTGATGGAAAATTGTTAACAGTTGAGGTTTCTGATCCTGCCATGAGAAGTAAAACAAACGTAGGATGGATGTGTTATTTGTCGTCGGGGAGGGGTAAGGCGATGTTTATTCTTACAGAGAACTGATGTGGGTCAAAAGGAGAGGGCAACGTCCGAAGAAATCTTCTAGATTTTAATAGAAAACTTAACACCTACAATTACGTTCATTAATTGAAGTACTGAAAGCCGGGCTCTTTTGGTGTGTCTTTACTCTTTATGCATATTAATTGTGTTAAAGACTGAAAATCTCTCTCTCTCCCCCCCCCCTCTCTCTCTCTCTCTGTTGTAATTTAAGAATATTAGTTTGAACTAATAGAAAAAAACAAGATTAATGTATTTTTTATATTATTCCACTTCGTATATCCTAAGATATAGATTGCTAAACTATCTTTCAGTCCCAGCTTCAACTGCTCCTGTACATAAAACGTCTATTTAGTATAGCTGCATGGGAAAGATTTTCAAACCTGATATTTGGATGCATTTGAAAGATGGACCCTTTGAAACTTTGATGATCATAAAGTGCTAGAGCAATCTGTGTCTTAAAGTGTCCTCAGTATAAAGAAATCTGATTAAAATATATTAAGAAATATTACAGTAAAACACCCTCTGTTCATAAATCAATAGAATTAAATGTCAACAATTTGAAAGATTTGTGTGATCTGGGGAAAAATCTCTATTTAGCTTTTAATAACCGCAACGTTATTCCATAATTTGTTTTCTGTTATGCATGTACTTCTGTGTCTTAAATTCATACCTGACATTGTACCATGTCAAATGTCTATAAATATCAATTTACTTATGTGATAAATTGTTCATAATGCTACAATTATGATTACCGTACATGTATATATATTGAGCAAATAAAGAATGAATCTTGGACAATGTATAAGTCATGAAATTTGAACGGATACTGAACATGAACCTGTAGAGATGTTGAAGTTGTTTTATATTTGAAACATTTGCAAAAACTCTTTATTTAGCTTTACTTTTTTAAAACATATTTTTGACTTTTCACAAAGTAATGGTAATGCATTACTCTACTCAAGTAATGGTAATGTTATTATGCATTACTTCAAGAAAATAAAGTAATGGTAATGGTAATTTAATGCCCAATGCATGAAGTAATGGTAATGTAATGCATTACTTTACAATGTAATTCACCCAAGCCTGTTCACGACTAACCCGAAAGGGCAATTGCGCTATCTTATCCCCCTCCCCGACACATCTTCTTTCATTGTGTAAATTGGGAGATGCATGTTCATTATAACATGTACAAAGATTTCACTGCAAGTTTCCATGTGTCGTGTTTTACTTTAAGACAAAACACTTTACCCGCATTGTCTCAGTCACCCAGGTGAACACGAAGGGAGTTAACTTGCAAACGTTATATCCACCTAATATTATCTCTATAGCTTAAGAAATTCGATTGTTATTCATATCAAAACTGAAGATGCTTTTTGTACTCCTAATCTAAAATTAGACCACCTATTATTTCAGCATCATTTAACTCACGAGAAAAGAAATACAGTTAAACCTACAAGGTATTTTATTAATCACATTTTGTAATGTGACGGGCCATAGATCAAAAACTTCAAAATTCTTGGTACTAGCTTTATCATAATTTGTCATACTTCGTATCATAGACTCAATTTTTTTCCCAGATAAAACTGTATGTATAAAAGATCTCATCCACTGTCTGTTATACATGTTATATACGGTCTATTATCAAAGACGTGCAACTTTTAATTCTTTAGTTGTACCGTAATTTTTAAGTAAAGACCTTGGGATGTACATATGTATTTGGATTCATGTATTATTTATGCATAATAAAGGCAATGATCAAGAAATTAGGGCATCATTTAAGCTCATTCTTAAAAAAAAAATCTTACTTCAAATTGCCTTGAATCAATTCATTTTAGCACATTTTCATCAATAATGCCAAAGAA
Organism: Magallana angulata; assembly: GCF_025612915.1. Taxonomy (NCBI): domain Eukaryota; kingdom Metazoa; phylum Mollusca; class Bivalvia; order Ostreida; family Ostreidae; genus Magallana; species Magallana angulata. The sequence goes on from NC_069117.1 coordinate 54,332,543, forward strand.
TAGACTTGAAATTCAAAGCAAGCAAGAGATTTGCAATTTCAAAGAGATGCAGTTATTTCTACCTCAGAGTGTCCTATGATATATCAGGTACAATTTATTCTAATAAGTTGCACTTTTGAATTGGTTACCTTTATAGCATCACAAACATCAAAATTATAAGCAACGCACATTCCAATTACCACTTTCTGCTAACTTTTTACAAAGCCTAGATGTGCTTTATTTGAAACTGTGTAGGAAAAAAATGTGCATGCTTTTTTTTCATATTGAATTCAGTGAGATAACCTGTTCATGCTGATGTACGCTATCTTAAATAAAGGTAAATAACCAAACTGGAAGTGATGATATTAAGACATTGCTTTACATAGCAAATGGTTACATATAACAACATACAATAATCAATAATGAAACAATATATATCACAAGCTGGATTGCACTATAAATATGGAATTGGTGTGTCCGGTTCAGTCCTTTGGTTCTTTTTTACCCGTGTGCGTGTTCGCCACTTCCTTGATCGAGTTGAGTGTCTTTGTGAACCACGTGTTCTTGGATGCCTGGATTTCGCTGACCGCAGCATGCAGGGAATGAGTCAGGTCCTGTGTCTTACACTCGGACTCGACCAGAGCCAGCTTTGTCTGGGCCAGTTCCAACTCCAGCTCGCGCACTTGTTGTTGTAAGTCTACGATCTTCGGGTTCATTTTCTCGGGATCTATTTTTGGTTCAGGTAAATTGACTTTTCCATCAGCATCAAACATTTTAGAACAGGCTTCACAAGATTTGACTAATATCTGGAAGAAAGAAAATATGAAACCTTAATTAAATCTAAATTCTACTTCATGATAAGAAAGATAACTTTTATAAGTTCTATAAAAGAAAAGATAGTGGACTTCATACAGTGCAAAAAATACAGAAGTGTGAAAAAGAAATTCAAACTGGAGAATATTTGATAAAAAAAAATGAGCTTAATCTTACACTGCAATTCGAAAGAGAACAGAAAAAATGAGAATAACTCAACATTCACTGATATTTTCTTAACATCATGCAAGAATAGTCATAATCAGTTCTATATGTCTTACGTACTATTGATCACTGACGGCCTGGAATTATCAACACAAGAGTTTGACATTGACACACCAGTCATTAATAAAATTGTTCACAACACACACATTGAGACTGTTATTTCATCATTATTTGTTGAGCACCTATTTTCATGGATTTTGTTATGGAGTCAACCCACGAAATATCAAATGTTAATCAATCAAAGTGAAAAAAATAACAAAAAGTTGTAAGGGTAAAGCAATTTTCCAAGTATTTACAAACTTGAAACTGAGAACTTTTTTGAACCATGAAAATTGATGCCCAGGGATTTTGATGAACCCGTGTTGTCTATTTAATATCTAATGGTGTATAAGGTCTCACCTTGATTCTGGAGAGCTCCTCTCGGTGGGCGGTTTGTTGTTTCTCCAGTCTCTCACTCAGCTGAGTACAAATCTAGAAAGAACCACCAGAACAATAGAACAGAAATCTCTAGTTGCAAATCGTCATTGATCATAAACCATAAATAGATCTCTTTTACATCCGTTGGATTGAGTTGTTGCTGAAATAACTCACCTGTTTGTAGTCGGTCACAATCACAGTGTTCCTGGAATTCTCCGTCTCCAGCCTTTCCAACTCTTTCCTACACATCTCCTTGACCTTATGAAATCAATCAAAAAGAAAATTAACTAATTCACATTGATCATGACTTCTGATTACCTAATGTTTCTTTTTTATAGGATACTGTAGAACAAACTGGACTTGTAATTAACATTTATATTGTGTTTTCACATTAATAACTATTAACTAAATGGCTATACAATTATATGATAAAATCATTTATTATAAATAGTACCTTAGTTGAACTAAATGATTTTTATTACCACTAGCTAGATATCAAAATATTCACAACCAGGTATAAAACTTGCACTTATAAACAAAGAATTTCTTGCACTCTTTAAAATTTAGTAGTAACATCACATTTTCTTACTTTTTGTAAATCATAAAATAAATATCAGTAGGCCTATTTCTATTCAGATAAAAATTTGTTAATCAAAAAAGAAGATATAATTTCACAAACTTCAACATTAAAGCTGCTTGGTCCGATTTTTTATCAAATTTTATGCACGCTTTTAAACGATGGTTATGCTTAGTATATGTATAATAATAGACATTGCAGTTGTTTTCCCAGTCAATTAAGCCAAATTTCAATGAAGAAAAATACGTACACATTATTGCTAACAAAACAAACGACATAAAAGGGTACCGCATTATTTCGCCTCATGTTAAATTTCACTCCTGACGACGAGGCGGGTATAGTTGTATTACGACTTTGTCATCGCTTTGAATCGCTTTGAATAAAGGTCGAAATGATCAGACAAATTACAAATAAACATGTGTACGTTTTGTTCGCTAATATTTCTGAAGTTTGTTTTCTTTACAATCGATGCAGAGCATGCGTGTTGAATGACCCCAATCATTCAGGGGACGAAACCAAATGGTTTCTTTTTCTAAACATTCCCGTGATGCATTTTGGTTTGTTTTTTCGTTGCCCAAAGAGAAATTATTTTCATTTACTTTGAATATTTCTAACTTTGAAAGGAGATTGATTCTGCTGGTGTAAATAGGAGAAAGTCCATAACTTTCTACGATAAATGGTTTGTATGGAAAAAAATTTGATACTGTAATAACAAATAAATCGGACCAAGCAGCTTTAAGCTTCACCTAAACTTCCAGATCTGACCTACCTGTTGGTTAAATGACCTCCAGATCTGACCTACCTGTTGGTTAAATATATGACCTCCAGATCTGACCTACCTGTTGGTTAAATGACCTCCAAATCTGACCTACCTGTTGGTTAAATGACCTCCAGATCTGACCTACCTGTTGATTCTCGACCTCCAGGCGGTGCTTCTCCTCCTGTGTGTCCTTCAGGAGTTTTTTATGCTTTGTCAAGTCGGTTTTCATTTCTTTGTTTTGATCTTGAACCTGTAATGACAAAATAGAATTTCGATAATAGTATGTTACCAGACAAATCAAAACTACTATATATCGCTAGAATCAATTTTTGCTCACACCTTACATCTCTCTTCAAAAATATTTAGATTATGCTGAATTAACTCTTCAATATCACTTTACGTTGATTGGCTGATGTAAAATACATCTGTAGATAACAATTGTTAAGACATTTATGTACCTCATCAAGCTCGCTCTTCAATGTGAGTTTACTGTCCACAAGTTCATGTGCCAAGTCATCATTTTCTTGTTCTAGTCTCATGTTATCCTCCAGCAAACGTTTGTTTTCTCTCTAGAAAAAAATAAAAACATAAACATTTATGGACAGACTTCTTTTTTATCTATCCAAATGAAAACATTCTTAAAATCCATGCAAGCTTTGTCATACATCAAAGACCAACTGAATAACATTGGTCTGAACCCACCTCCATCCTCTCAATCGGGTCCTCTTGTTGCATCTCTTGCTCCTTCATGGTAATGTACTCTTTTTCATACTTCTTCAGCTTCTTACTTGTAACCTATTGTAACAAAACCACACATTAGCTCAGACATTTATTTTCTGAATAATGCAACATTGTGTTAACATAGATTTGTTAATGTTATTCAAATAATGGATATCATAGTATCAGTTTTATCAATTAGCATGCAAACAAAGTCATAAGACTAAAAAATTATCACATTTAAAAATCATAGCTTTACTGTTATAAAAAAAAAGGACAGATCTTAAAATAATGTTTATACAAAGCCAAACATGACTGTATCTAATGAGGCAGATTTAAAGTACAGGTACATGTTTTACAAATGTTTTCGTAGATACAGCCAAGTGTATGTACATGTTTACAATGGTTTCCAATATGCATGGTTTCCTAGACATACCAAATATACATGGTTTACCACCACAAATATTTATGTGCATAAGTTTGCCCAAGATATGCAATGGTAAAAGACTGTGGACATAAGCACTGCTGACAAATTAACCTGGTCTATGTACCTGAACTTATCCGAGGTAAACCTACTGGGTTGAAAACCTCTGTCTTCAAGTATACATAGACAGACCAAGATAGATACAATGACCGAGTCCCAAGACACAGTTACATAAGGTTTACCTTGGCACTGACTGCGGCAGCCATTAGCTCACGGGCAGCTTCCTCGGTTCTGTACTTCTTAGGCATGTGAACCCTAAAGTACTTCAGAATGCCCTCAAAATCTAATGCCAGTAAATCCTTCCTGGACATCTGAAGGTGTAAGACAGATGACATGAAATAACCATTTAATGCAAAGTACCGGGCACTTTAATGTCACACATTTTTCTTTTACAGCAGATAATGCTGGGAAAAGTAATGCAGTAAATATTTTTGCTTGGATGTAAATTTAGTCAAGGAATTATGCTTCTGTCTGATTTTATATTGAATAAATGAATTAGGTTGATTGTCCTTAAAAGTGAGCAATCCTACATGTACATGTAGATGGAAACATAATGATATTCCATTGTTATTCTTATCAAACTTTCTATGCACTAAGTAACATTATTAATGCTGCAATAATTATAATTTGCTTACCTTTAGGAGAGCTATTGCTACATTAAAAATGACATCTTTTCCCTGAAGAAGAAATAAAACAATTGTAACATAAAAAATCCGATTTAATCATCAAAACAGAGTACTCCTATCATTCTTTAAAGAACAAGCAATTACCTCGCACAGGAAAAGATCCAGAATGTGAAAGACCAGAAACAGTGGGAATTTTGCCGTGAAAAGGGTGAGGAACCACTGGGAGGCAAACATGTGGATCTCCAGCCCCATCTCCATAAAGTGCTCATAAAGGTCACCCGTCAGGTCCTGTCAAAATCACGAGTCGCACTCAACAGGACTCCCATAGTTTGTCATACATGTATCACAATTTAATTCATAATTTCAACACCACCATACATATCTTTAGGATTAGTTTTTATGAAACTTCATCTTTGCACTTCCTGACTCTCCTGTTTTTCTTGAAACTTTTAACTGAGGATGGAGAAGACTAAATTAAATCTAGTTGTCTTTATACATACCTGCATTAAGCGTTCCAGCTGATAAAACTTGAGATGTAAAACTTCAAATCCTTGCTTGAACAAATCTCTCAGCTCATAATCAAAACATATCTTTACAAGGACTGAAAATGCTTGCTCTTCAGGCATCTGTGTTACAAAATAAAAACTTCAACAAACTTAAAAAAAAAATAACAATATCAAAATGTCAATGACCAAATATCTTTGTTTCCTCAATATTAGTATTATGTATTTGATTAATGAGAATGTTTATTACATGAAGCAGGAGAGCTGCAGCCAGGAAAGACAACCCTTGTACATATCCTATCTCCTCATCATACACGGAGTAGGCTTTGCTGATCCTGTACAGCGAGTCCTGGCCCAGGCCCCCAGACTGCTTGAAGAATGCATGGGCAGGGAATGTCCGATTAATGTCCCTCTGGATTACACTCTCCATCGGAGATTCCTGTAAACATCCACTTTTTGTATAATTTCACAATCATTTACTTGGAATCTCATGGATTGAAATATGAAGTCTAATTTCAATTCAATTCAATTTTGCTTAGAAAAATGTAAAAATCAGCCAACTTCAATTCATGAAAATTTGTAGATTTTAGTCTCCTTACATGCCCATCCCAAAGTCATCATATTTATAACATAAAAATATATATAGAACATACTTGACACTAAATTGAAATTGACTCATATAGTAATAAATACAAAATTACTTCTTATTATTTTCCCTTACTTTTGTTATGAGGATCCTGTATGCCTCCATCAACTCCGAGTTGTCATGACAACCAGCCAGCAGCTGCCAGACTTCCCCTCTGAGAGCCTCTGGAATGCCTTTCTTTGCCAGCTGCTGGACCTGTTTGGGCCTCTGTGACAGATTCTGATGCCACTTGACGAGGACCTCGTGCCACGCCTCCAGAAGGTTATCATCAGTCACCTCCTTGCTGACCACACCTGACCCACTTAACAGAGGTTCATCTCCATCTGAAAAATAAAAGTCCCACTTGTGAATTGCTGTCTTATGAACAACGTTGGGTATAATAAGAGGCATGTTGCATTGGATCCTGTTTGTTAAACCTGTTTGTTTCCCACTTAAAAAATCTATTTGCAGACCAAACAAACACTTGTCTACCATTCAACCAACAGAATCAGTTTGCCTATGTATTTTGATCCTTGCAAGTAACACACCCATTGTCTTTAGTCTAAACATTGTGCTCCTCTGTCATCATGGCTGACACCTGGTAAGATGCAGCTGTTACAAGATTATACCAAGCTCATACCAATTCAGGGACAATACAATTATCCAGCAGCATTAGATCTGTTTATTGATACATGTATAAAGCATGAATAGAACCAATGGCTGGTGAATTTTAGTCAATTGCAGATACAGTAAAATACAGTAATACAGTAATAAAGGCACCCAGATATCTTTTCACAAAAAGCATGTGTTTGTAGGATAGTTTGTAGTTTTATTGGGAAGTTTTTTCCTTTCCTGTGTGTGAAGAAGTTATGATATCTTATTTCTCCCACTGTAAATAGACAACTTTCTGGATGTTGTTTATTTCTCTGTAACACTACCATGTGCACTGACACCTAATAACGTAATTTTTAACCTGTCGGGTTGTTAAGATGATAACTTGATTTATTTATCTACCCACCTGTATGTTTTGAGGATTACTTACTTTAAATGTATCATACAATGAAGCGCATTGAAGTGGTTAAAGTTTTCGTTTGAATAGAATGTCCTACACTTTGTATCAAACGCAAAATTGTTACATAAGACATGCCCATTTCTTTTATAACGAGGAAAACAGTATTTGTAACAATGCTTTCGGAACCGCTCATCTTCTAAACAACACAAGCAGGGCTGTGGACCCTGGAAATGTGGACACAAGATGAATCCCGATATTTCTCTGTATATGTTATTTGTGCCCCGCGCCTATCTTCAGTCCCCTCACCATGCTGCAAGCACAGCAAAAAATGCAGAAGAAGACGAAGAACGTAGCTTACCCCTCTAAAACGAAAAACTGAAACATGTGCATATATGTTGTGAAAAAAATTTTTCTTTATTTACAATACAGTACATGTAACAGGAAATTCAAAACACAAATAAATTTGTTCCTAAAAATATTCTTGACGCTTAAAAAAGTGTGTTTATAAGTGTTTTTGTGTATAATGCATGTGTGTGAAATTCCTGCTTGTGCTGTTTAGAAGAGTGGCGGTTCCAAAGCATTGTGACGAATACTGTTTTCCTCGTTTTAACAGAAATGAGCATGTCTTATGTAACAATTGACGTTCGATACAAAGTTTAGAACATTCCATTCGAACGTACAATTTTACCACTTCAATGCGCTTCATTGTATGTAGCATGGATGATATATAGCAAAAATTGATTTTTTAACAAGTTAGCGCAGAGCTGATTTATCACATTTCTGGATGTATCTTAACACACAAATCATGCACAGACCTAGGTACAGGGGTCAAAGGAGTTTGGAACCCCCACCCCAGGAAAATTAAACATTGTTAAATTCACATAGTAAGATTACCAAAAACACCTCAGACCCCACTACACAGACAAACACTGAGCCAAAATGGCTAGTAAATAAAATACGGTATACAGCTAAATGTTAACAGTTCCTGACTCCTTCTCCCCATCCTGGAGAGACTGCACCCCATCAGACATCTGACTGTGGTGATGTCTCTCTTATCTACCTGTGACTGTCTTGGGGATGACTTACCTGACTCTTCATCGTCCTGGGGAGACTGCACTCCCTCCGACATCTGTCTGTGGTGTTTGAGGCCCTGGAGACTCATCCCCGCCTTCTGTCTGTCTATCTGGGTCTGACTCTGGACCTCCACTACTTCATATTGCACAACATCAGGGGCATCAGTCTCAGTCTACAACAATCACAAAGTACTTACAGGCAATGCTTTTCCATCTAAGGAGCTTTTACATGTTTTTTTATACAAGTTTCCTTCCTCAAAATACCTAATGAATTAAAAAAATACCCACGTAAAACCAAATAAGGAAGAAACTTGAGTAACTGAATTGTACGGGTGTAAAATGATCACTCCAGGAACTCAACACAAACTTAGAATATGATAGAGGTAATATTCCACCTGCTCTACAAACTTTATCATTTATAAACCACTTACTGACAACAATATAATGATAACAATTCAGAAGAGGAAATACACGTATATCCATCCCGTTTTAGATATAATAAACAAGAGAAAACTAATTTTGTATAAATAAAGAATAAATTGTTTTCATATTTCCTACAGAAAATGTAACCTGCGTACTTTACAAGCATTATTTATACTGTACAAAGATTTAATATCAGTCAATAAATTGATAGTGTAGCCATTATAGCATTTTACATTGGGATATGTTTCACTTGAATGTTAAAAAGTAAGATAGCCTTCAGATGAATTTTCAATCACTCACTTTAACTTTATGATGCAATAAACTTTCACAGCTGTCCAGTACCTGGAAAATGATGACAAACTAATCCACTGTACTGTTTATCAGACCACTCTACATGTGGGGAGAATGTGTTGGTTTAATCCTGTGACTTATCAATGCAGTAATTACACACATTCTGCCTAACGCAGTGACCTGGCTTATCTGCTCTCTAACACACAGACTATTGACACAGTCAACAGGTGCTCCGACATCCCAAACAAGCCAGCGCTTCCTCAAAACAGTCTTACCGTACAGTTAATGTCATCAAAGCATGTAGCTATAAAAAGCCAAGAAATGAATGGGAGTCTCCAATAAGCAAAAGAGAGAAAAGAGGTACCTTGAGTAGATAGAAGCGTGTTTTGATGGTGTAATTATTATACATTCTGCTGTCCTACATATTGAAAAGACACTGTCTCTAGGAACGGGGAACAGACGTCACATGACAGACAAGCTTAATCTAACTTAACTCTACAGGTGAAGGCCAATCTTTGCTAATTACAATTACCTGTGTGCCCAAAGAGTGAAAAAGAGAAATTACATGATAAGGCATCCAATATTTAAAAGAGTAATTGAAAAAATTTTGCATTCTAGTTGTAGATTCTACAAAATTTTCACAGTAAATATAGGTAGGAAGGCATTTACACCTATGATATGTTATCTAGAAATAACTAATTACTAATCTGCAAATCAATCATTATGTCAGTGGATTGAGAGGATGGATTTTATTACAATCGTAAAAAATTGAAACTGTCTTTTCAAAATTCCATAACACAACTTGTGTAATTTCACCTAATTACCGGTAAACAGCATACAAATCTAGTTAATGCCATTTTAATGCATTGCAGGACATGTATCTGATATTAACAGTAAATCAATGGTCACATTATCATGCAAGATTTGTGTAGTAAAATTCTGCTTTTAAGACAATGAATATATGAACATATAACACTGCTAGTCTTCTTCACCACAAAATTGAATTTCATATACATCTGAGAACACGGCAGCTTTAAGGTCAACTCTAGCCATGTAGGGTTTACAATCAAAATAATTCAATAAATGTCACCATAAAAAAATCCTAACTAAGAGTAAATAAACAAATGTTTGAGATTGAATAATCTGTTTGTTATTATCCATGCAATCTGTTATTTTGAGACAGAAATTATGATCTATTATCATGTGAATCCAAGATCATGCTATTAATACAAAGAATAGAGAGTGATGTCATAACAGCTGGAAAATATCAAATCTGGGGATTTACCTTCGGCATTCTACTTCCACAGTTCTTACAATGGAAAGAAACTTGGTATCAGTGCAAAGAATAATGTTTGTTTGCATTACAACAATTTACAGTAATTCTGATGATGAAGTACATGCACTTACTTATGACATTAACTTCTAAAAAATTGTAAAAAATGATACACAGTAATGATGTTATGGTGTAAGCCCTACTAATTTTAGCACAATTGTCTCTGAGCCCTAAAATTTATAGTGCGCCAACAATTTTCCATATGTATGCAATTTTTTCATGTTTCAAAACAATCACTGCAGTTTCTTATTTAATACTCGAAGTTTGGGCATTTGTAATTTCAAACGTTTGATTCTGTTTGTTTACACAATCAGACAATTAAACAGTGTGGGTAATCGAGTAAGTTCTGCCAAATTGAAATGAATAAAATAATTCAATTTTGTTTGTCTATTAATTAGTACCTATCATTTGCACCTCAAAATTTAGTTTCTTTCAGTGTCACTTTTTTTGCCTCTCGAAGTGAAAATGTAATCAAGCGTAACAATAGTCCACACTGACAATACAAAATTTTAGAAGATTTCTAGCTCTCTGATATAAAACATTCCAAAAAATAATAAAACTATACCTCTGTGTATTTTTAAATGTAAAATAACAACAAATAAACTTCTTTTTCTACATAAACAATGTTTACTGTGAAAAAGATTCCATGATGCTCATGGTGATCAAAACTTATACATGTATACCGGTAATTGTATTCACTCATCTCATTCGGTTTGCCTCACATTTAGTCTCTGACCCTCTTCTAGAGTTATCCCATTTGCTATGTTAAATTCAAAGTCCGATAATCAAAACTTGTTCAATGACAATAAACACAGCATCACTGACAAATCAAAATTTTTCTTATGATATCTACCTGTATCTACTGACTATCTGGACAAAAGCAGTTTACTGTCCCCATTGTCAGTTTACTTATACATGAGTTAAAATGTTCACGTTCTTGAGTGAACAGAACAATGAAATTTGAGTGTTGATCAAACAAACTGCATTTATTTATTTTTTTTCAAATAAAAGGTGAGTGCACTATAATGCCGTATATCCGGGTTTTTTTTAATGTGTCACAGAATTTTCAAAAAATGGGGAAAATATGTAGCATTTTTAATTTGCATCAATCAATTCTTGCGATTTTAAAAGTTTCTTACAGAAAATAATACAAGATATAATTTCTGCTTATTCTATATATTGTGATATGAAAGAGATCCCCAAAAAAGCAAAAATAAGATCATCGCAAAAATTACCAGATTTACGGTAGATTTGCGCCAATGAATCAGCACTTATGTTTCTTCTAAAATATGTATGCACCAAATTCAACAGTTTTACCAAGTTCTGCTGTATGTTTTGTAAACATACAATCACTATCACATGCCAAAACTACATGCTAAGTGGCAATGCAACTGCAAGTTAATTACCCTGCTGAAAGGGTATCAAAACCAAAATGCAGGTTTTGTGTGCTGCAACTCTACATTCAAACAATGAATGGTCTAAAAAGGTGAGGAAGGTCAAAGGCAATCATCACCATTACCAGTATTCTCTATTAGTGTGTGGATGCAGGGTCATGATCATAATGATGCAATTTCAATGTATTGATGCAATAATTCTTATAATTAGAAAATTTACTCACCAGTTTTAATTTGACAAAGAATTGTTCTTGGTGGGGTTTCTTGGTGAAATACCAAAAGCGTTCATTGTGAGGGAAGATTTTTGCCTTGGTTTCTATTGCAAACCTCACAGGCTCTTGGATACCACAGATGACTAAATCTACTGCGACAGTGAGGAACACACGGGTATCTAAAACAAATTAACACACATATCATACACCGACTGAATTAAATTCATTCCAACCATCATCATTAATTTAATCATTGTTTAAAACTCATTAGTTCTTGAGTGCCGTTAAATTTCATTATTGTATGTTCCGTTCAGAACCTGTTTTATCTAATCAGCTGTATGGGTCTTACCTTTCGGTGTTTCCGTGTCAAGGACCTTGAAGCACTCCTCCGAAATTTCCCAGTTTCCAGAGATTGAGTAAGTTCTTCCGTCACTGGAGTAACCCATGGAGTTCTGATAATTAGGAGCATAGCAAGACATAATGTACATGTACCGGGTAGTTTGTCTTATCATTTAGTTTTGATGCATTTTTTAAGGACACTTAAAATGGCTGTGTTGAAATTTTGATGCAAGAATTGACACATTAAGAAACTTGAATTTTCTGAAATGTTCACCTACCATCTCAATAAGGTGCATGTCACCATCCTTGACATTACGTCCAGGGGATAAAAGTAGTCCAAAACACCTGTCGGTAACAATTTTTTGAGTGGTAAATTTCAACATAAAAAAAGTTATACAGTAAAACATGGTCATAGCGATCAAGCATTTTATGAACTGACACATACAACAAAGTTATTTTCATTCCCTGTGACTTTATTACACATTTTAAGCTTGATGGATATAACGAATTGAGCTTATAATGAATTGAAATTGCCTGTCCCTGGCACTTCGTTATAAGCGTGTTTTACTGTGCACTGTATATATACATGTCTATATATATTTCCAATAGAAAAATTTGATAATAAGTTTCTTATAAAAAAACAACAAAATAACCAACTTTAAAAATGATATGGTACGTGTGGAGGAAGACTTATTAGAAAAGTATTATTTTTTACTTTAAAAAACTCCACTTCTTTAATTCAACATAAACATATTAATTTACTTCAAACTGCTATTTTTTCCTATTAGCTCAAGTTACAGTACTTCTCTATATAAAGTGGTCATTGATTGAAAACAGTTTTTCCTCATGTTCGATGGAATTTCCTTATTACAAATACTCAGCTGATGATGCAAGACTATTATATAACGATAACTTGGTTCAAGAACAACAACATTGGACATGCAGACATTACCTCTCTATTCTTAGTTCCTTGTTTCCAGTCTGTGTCACAGATATCACAATTTTCTTGTCATAGTCACAACGAAACTTAAAAATGTTTTTGTCTTTAGGACAAGTACTATAGCTTCCCTTCCCATCATCCTCTTTGAACTCTAGGTTTACGCTGAATATGGCAGTAACTTCAGCCTCACTGATGCTTGATGTGGACCGACCTATTGACTTAGGTAGACGCCGGAAACTGGTGGCAAATGAGTACAAAATTTTTGCAACCTATAAAAAGTTAAAAGGAAAGAATTAAATACGATCTTAAAAAAGAATCTGAAATGCGATTATAATATTTCCAAACTTCAAATTTTCCTAAAACCTTTTACATTGTAATTTATCATATGACTTACCGCCTCCTGAAGTTCACATCTGAAAACATGACATTGGAATATTGCAGAATCTGGATTGTCACCATGGCTACAAGTAAATGCAAAGCACATTTTTTCCTCACTGTCGGAGGGACCCCTGGCACAAAACAGAATGCGGTGGATTTTGTAGCATGCGATGTCCGTGTCTGTCCCAGGATCTACCAGCCTGATAACCAAAAACAGTGAAGTGTTAAAACTCTGAATTTTCTGTGAGAGTTGGACATTTCTATAACATCATTGTCAGCAACATCTAAAATGTTACCCTTTTTAAAATCAGTCCAACATTATAGCTTATTGATATACAAATTACAGTCAAACTTCATAACCTCCAACTAGATGGAAGATATACGAATATTCAAGATACTGAGGGTAAAGTACTTAAAAAAATAAGTGGTTGAAACTTAAAAATCACTTCAACATATCCATTGTAATCGAGATGTCAGTGTTTGAGATATCAAAGCTCAACTGTATTTAGCAATTTATGATGTGCTCCTAACTATCAAAATAACAGTGCAAGAGAAAAAAAAGCGAGCTCCACTGTATATGTATCTAAGTCTGCCATAATTGTGCCAGGAGATCATGGAAGCTGCAAATCAATTTTTTTCTGTGAAGAAATATTGATCAGCTTACACAGCATGTATATGTATAGTCAAATGTTTTATACATTTATTTTTTAAAAGCTATTCTACAGCATCAGGGTTTCACACAATATACTAAGTATGCCAGCAACTGATAAAATTAAACCTTTAATAAAAATGGTTCAAAAAAAAAATTCTAATGAAATTTCAACCCTTTTTAAGCTAAACAACACAAACACTGGAATGAATTCAAGAAGTTTTTTTCTGTTGGAATGAATAAAATGTTTTTAAAAGCAGGATAATTTGAAGAGGCATGATCATAATTTTAACTCAAAATTTTCAAACTAATTTTCAAAATGTTAACAAATGATGTACCGTATTAAAAATTCCATATTTACAAAATGGACAGTGACAAACATAAGAAACTTTTTAATAACATGTTTACATAGCTGACTTTCAAAATAGAAAGAAAACTTGTTTTTTATGCACTTTTGTCTATATATAACTACAGGTAGTACTGGAACCAATCTAAACAAAAACATGCCGTGTCTCTTTTTGAATAACAAGGTCATCCTAAGCTCTGTATCTTGCTTGTCACTTAACTTCTGATGTTCATATTTGGTCAAGCATTAGAAACATGCAAAATAAACATTCTGAACACAGAAAATGGAAAAATAAAATTTAAAAACTTTGAGCTCAAATCCTGTCAATACCCCTTAATGCCTCAGTTTTATATATTTCAAATGCCAAAACCTGATCAAAAGAGCAACAAAGTGGTGCAATTAAATGATTTGATTGATGAAAAGAGCACAGGAGGTTGGTCAGAGGAAACACATATAAACAGTTAAAGAGATTTTACAGAACCCAAAACACATTCAAAACAAAATGGCGGCATACCTAACAACTCCATTTGTTCTGCACAAACAAATAAAAGAAAATGATTAAACATATTTCTACAGTAAAATGCTTTCAACACATCCACACAATATTTCATCAAGAGAAGACAAATTGTAATCAACAACAATTTCAGCAATTCATGTTAATTGTTTTACTGGAATTCATGCACATATGTCAGAAAAGCGTGAACAAAATTAGTTATAAATACCATCCTTAAACTAAAGGAATGAAGCAATAATTAAGCAGTAATTCCTACTTTAGAGGTGCAAAATATATTATTTTTACATTCAATCATGTAAATCTACAATACCCACGTTACACCTACAAGTAAAAGCCTTTGTTTACTTTCCTACATGTATATATAATACATATACATGTATGTCAATTTCTTGTCATTATTCTCAGATTAAAAACAGAAAACCATCCAACCTACTTCATATACTCATTAAATTTGTACTTAACATGAACAAATGCACTAAAACAACAACATAAATTGGACAACCTAAATTTCAACATGCAGAATAAAAAGACAACAAAAAAACACCAGGACTGCAAAACATTGTGTAATTTAAAATCATTGTAGTGTTAGCTTCTGTAATGGTGATTCAATGCAGTGTGGAAATTTTGGTAACAATTAAAAATACTGAAATTTTAGTGCATGCTAGACATGCATGAGATCAAGCTCACCTGACATTTCCCTCTGATGTCCGAGGAACATAGAGCTCTATAGGAATGGCCTGTTTGGACTGCTCATTGAGTATGGACATGTTGCGATAGATCTCGACCTCACTGCGGGGGGCATTCACCAAGGCACAGCCAAGGTAAGTAACTCCATTGAAAGTGGTATAACCTTCATCTGTAACCCCTGGCAAGGACATTGATCTCCCTTTACCTCGATTGTCAAAAGAAATTAACAGTCAACATAATTAACAGTAAACCTCGTTGAATCAAATTTATTAATTTTAAATCAAGTTTTTATCTTGGTACTCACTACACAAAAGTACAAGAAAGTTGATCTATGGCTTCATCGTTTCAAAGAAAATGTATATGTTTGGTTTAATAAGTGATTAACAGGAGGCAGACAAACCCTTGATACCATCCCATGAAGGGAATAAGAACCATTTTAAATAAGAGCTTGGACTTTGGGTAGTTGTGTCAAAAAGCATTGTGACATAAGGCCTGTCTATTTCATTGTAGGCCATTCAGTCAAGGCTTTTGAGCTAAGGCTCTGCAATTGGTGTATATTTCGCTTGAAACCAGCGTCATTTTAACTTGTTTTGATGCAAAAAATAGATAGTTACATCCTACTGAAAGTCCAAGGACTTGTTAAAATAGTTCTATGTTAACTACATAATTAAATGTGCTCTCATTATGTGCCAATGTACACTGTAACTACTGACAATATATTTGCATCAATTAACTCCACTTTCAGCTAATATACAGTACTTTGGATGTTCAACCCTCTGTGAGGATCTGTGAGGATCTGTGAGGATATGTGACTATGGACTGGTTTTGGTACAAATGTACTTACTATCCCCTGAGACAGGATCCTCACCGATGGCGCCAGTGGACTGACTGCTGGGAAACACATTGTCCACAGAGCTGATGGGGGACTGGGGATCAGCCCCCAGGGAGCTGGAAGGGGTCAGAGTGGAGGTCATCTTCTTAGAGGACTGGGACACCTCATCATTCAGATCATTGATATCACCTAGGAGAGATTCATAGAAGTTATTTTTTATCAACAGTATATGAACCAGTGTATATAAATTTGTTTTCACGTTTGTGAGATAAGGTCTATACACCACAATTTTCTGGAGTTTTTGTATACATTTACTTGATGATGATCTAAATTCTGTGGTTTACATTTCAAAAAAAGATTTTCTGAATAATAATATGTATCACCGTCATTTCAAAACCTAAAAATCTCACACAAATTCCTTACACTTACAATGTTAATCTGTTTAATATTTTTCTAATGCTGAATGATTGAAAATATTGTTGATTTCATATCATTTTCACAATGTGAATTCATGCTATCCCCGAAAGGTCCTTGATTACTTCAACTGTGTTTGACACACAGCAATTACAGGCCTTTTCAGCAGAGAAGGTGCTTGCAATGGCTCGAGTATTTCTGTTATAGGGACAAGGCCAATGCAAGTGCCCAAACTGCTTAACAGGTCACTGGCTTTTTCATTTCCCCATCCTGCTTATAGTTTTAAAAAGTCCCATTTCATGCAGCTCATGCAGAAGGTCATGGGTCTATCAAGAGGTAAGCATGAATGAAACTCGATTTTTATTGTTATCTCACACAAATTAAGTCATAAGAAAATGTAAATCTATGAACATGTACCTGTAATTTTCAGCTTTGGTTCTCCATTAACTACAACATAATCGTCATTGGTCGAAGAAGATTCAACAGAACTGCGGCTAACAGCATCCTCCATTATACACATTCAAGTTAACATTGT
The DNA here is from genome assembly GCF_025612915.1 of Magallana angulata. Classification (NCBI taxonomy): domain Eukaryota; kingdom Metazoa; phylum Mollusca; class Bivalvia; order Ostreida; family Ostreidae; genus Magallana; species Magallana angulata. The sequence continues at coordinate 54,349,641 of NC_069117.1, forward strand.
CTCAATGAATCTACAATAAAATAAATACTGCATGGATATGAATATTGCACAGACCAGTTTCCTGATTAGCCATGTGGTAGTGATATCCATGAGTAACAGGATATTCAGTGCAAAAGTATTAATTGCATGACACAATGCACAATAAATCATTTACTTACAATATCAGGGGTATATTGCATTTGTAGAGAGGTATAATATTTACCTTCCCAATTTATTTTTAGGATTAATCTTTATTTCACCAGATTGACTTTGGTGCATTAGCATCAAGGGTAAACATGGAATGTGGTGTACAATCCTTACTTGATACAGCATATTTTAACATAGTAAAGTTTTTAAAAGGAAATTTATACTTTGAATATACTATATATAGAATATACTTTTTTTTTATTGCAACCCATGCAAGTTTAATTATCTTGTTTCTTTACAAAGATTTAATATAATACATGTAAAACAGACCAAGGAAGGATGCACAGCTTTACCAATATCATGAGGCTTAGTGTTTTAGTGATATATCCATTAATATAATAGTGTATTTTCATGAATGTCATGGTTATTAATAGAATATCTTTGACAAAGTTTTTATAGTATTCATCTTTTATTATACTGTCCCTTTTTGTTATTTTATGTTTATTCAAAACATGTTGAGGCCAAAATTAAAAATATCTATGTTTCCACTATAACGCGGCTGACCCAATTAAAAACCGCCAACTGAATTGTTTTTTTACCACATTGAATAGAATTTTTTTTTTTATTGAAACCCAATTTTACCCAAATTTGTTTTTAGGAGACCTACATCTTTTCCGTTTTACAATCATTTTGTTAGCCTTGATCATCAACATGGACGAAATACTCGCTTTATGATAGGTAACTTCACCGGAATTTCCTCCGAAAAAGAACTTGAGGTCGCCCTGTATTCTGTGTTCATGATCGTGTAAATTAACCACAGAGACATTAAAATGATAATCATTTAATTAAAAAACATTTTCACAGCCTCAGTTAACCACTGTTGTGATTGATAATTTGCGATTGTCTTATCTTTCCCGAGTATAAATACGGATAATGCAACTACAGCTAGCCTACTTGTACTGTGCATTGAAAATTACAACCAATGTTTCTTCAAGGTACTTTTAGTGTTGATATTACAATTAGTTCGTCACTTCTAATTAGTTAATAACTCTACCAAATTAATGCTATAAGAATCATAAAACCATTTGTCATACCATATACAGTTATCTATATGCTCTACACGATTGTAATTGGGTCAAATGGTTGACTAATACCTCCAAAATACACAGAAATACAGAGACTGATTTTATTTTCACCTAGCTAACATTACAAAACATTTCATCTATAAAACTATAAATTTGTACATCTATAAAATGAACGAATACATCAAATAAATTAATAGATTGGATAAGTTTTGAAAACTTTTAGAAGTTGTTTTATCTTTTATTAACTTAATTGCTTAAATTTAAATCCAATTTTAATTAAGGTTGAATCTGTGTATATCATGCAGATCCTCGGATTATAAAGAGTAAACTGCCCCAACCCAGGTTATACTAGTATAACTTGGGTAGACATTGAGTTCATTTCTTATCTATATATTCATGTAAAATAAAAATTATAAAGTGCCATTATTAATTTGAATTAGATCCAATTTATCAAAATTAATTCTTTATGTATTCATACATTTTATAGATGAGATATTTTGTAATTGTTAGGTTAATGACAAATAAAATTAGTCTCAGAGTATGTATTTCTGTGTATTTTGGAGGTATTAGTCTTACCCTTTGACCCAGTTACAACCAATACATGAAGTTTTATAGATAACGGTTTTATGATTATTTTAGCATTAATTTGGCAGAATTATTAACTAATTACAAATTACCAACTAATAGTAATATCAACACTAAAAGTAATAAACATCAGTTGCACAATATGTGGTTGCATCATCCGTATTTATAACCCCTGAAGATATGACAATCTCGAGTTATTAATTACAACAGGGTTTAACTGAGGCTGTGAAAACATCTTCAGAATTAGTTAATTATCATTTGATTGTCTTTGGGGTTAATTTAAACGATTGTAAACTCATAATACAGGGCGACTTCAACTTCTCTTTCGAAGAAAATTCCGGCGAGGTTACCGATCAAAAAGTGACTATTTCGTCTAATTTAGTCCTTGATTACCAAAAAAATTTATACTCGCCACGTGGGCAACTAAATCTTTGAGAAATAGTTGGCTTGCCCACAGTAAAAATTACTTGCATTTGTGAGTGGGCGATTATTAGCAACCCTGGTTGACATAGAACATAAATGTGGATACATCATTGATAATTAACCATAAATCTGTGCATGATGTAGGATTATCTCCATACAATATTTATTAAAGTACTACTTTGTCCTCATATTGATATCAACTAAAATGTTGGGTTTGTAAACAAATTTTGTTTATCATTTTCCCATTAATACACAGCTTATTTGACTTGGAAAACTACTGCAATGCCTATACATATACGACATATATACACAAACGAAGCAACACAATCATTTAAATTGTAGCAGCTTTAATATGTCATCTTTTTTTCCTTGAAGAAATTTACAGGAACAAAATCAGACTTCTTTTGAAGATTTATAAAATTCATACATATTTTATCATTCGGAATTTACTTAGAACATCTCGCACAACTTTTCAACATTATCATAAGGTGCTTTTATATCATTTGCTAAACAAAATATCTGTGGAATTTTTTTAATAGTTGTGGATTTAAACTGGAGAAGTTAGAGGGGAACATCAATAAGAAATCATGGAATTCTTGATACTGTTGAATGGTAACCTTTTTAACCCCGCGGAATTAATAACTATCAAATAATTAAGCAATTGTGTTGCAAGGATATCCTGTGACTGAGTATATTTTTACAAGCAAGTAGTAGCTAATTAATTTACAATACAAATGTATAATATATGCTCTGTTCGCTCCAATGGTCATGCACTCTTTGTTGGCACATTTAGACCAACGTTGGTTTATCATTTGGCTCGTAAAAAAAAAGAACAATCAATGCAACTGAAACTTCAGAAAATATGAACGTGTCGTCCCCTCCTTTCCGATCATGTCAGTCTGATTACCCGTGATCATTTAAATAAAGAAAGAGTATATGTTAGAAAGGTTCTAAATATCAATTAAAAAATAATGTCATTAATTTACCCGAGACGCAAAACACGGTTAACGATCCATCTTCTCGCTTCTCATTACTATCCAATGTTTTGGTGGCGCTGCAAACCTTACTTCCGCATTATGTCAGATTTCCGTAAGTTATCGGCTGTTTCCGTAAGATCTCGGACTATATTCGTAGCAGACGATATTGATCTGCTAACGCAAAGTTATAAAAGCTCCAAAAATTTAAAAACCATGTTTAAACATTTTTCATGACTTTGTATTGAATACTTACAAACCCAAATTTGAGAAAAAAAACATGTTATGTTTCCAAGGATGCGCGTGGATGATGATGTCAGTGTATATAAGGAAAGAGTATCACCGTGCGTTATCAGTTTGAATTTGTGCGAGACGCGTTACACATCTCAGTGCAAAGTCCATATTTATCCGTCACCTTCTTCCAAGGATTTAAAAAAGAAATTCTGTCAGAATGGTAAGTACTAGTAATTAGAAGGTTATGCTTAAATTTTTATAGAATACGTAGTATAAATGTGCACAATTCTATTTATATCAACAAGTGGTTTGTCAGGTAGCGATGCATTTTTTACGCATCAGATCAAACTATTACATAGTAAAACAATCGTCTCTGTACTACCAAGTGATATAATTATTTACACGGCACCTTGATATGAACATTGTACATAACGACGTATAATTTGTTTTGTTATCTATGTATATGTAAATGAGATGTGTACACCGTACTATTAGTTCGGCTCACGGCAAGATACTGTGCCACCAACTATTAATTATAGGAGCCAGAAGGACGTGTATATTTAAGTTTGGGTAAAAGATCCCCTTATATATATTTTTTCATTCGTCTACAATAGATATATGACAAACACAGAATAGATTTTATAGTTTATATTGAATGAATATTTTGCAGCGTGAGTGTATATCTATTCATGTTGGACAAGCTGGTGTCCAGATTGGAAATGCCTGCTGGGAGCTGTACTGCTTGGAGCACGGCATTCAGCCAGATGGGCAGATGCCAAGTGACAAGACAATTGGAGGGGGAGATGATTCATTCAACACCTTTTTCAGTGAAACTGGTGCTGGCAAGCATGTACCAAGGGCTGTATTTGTAGACCTGGAGCCCACAGTTGTTGGTATGTTATCTCTTGCAGATATATTAATCAAATTAATTATGGAAAAATCCCCCCCAAAAAGTATGAAATTTGAAAGTAAAATTAACAAAAGGCAATTAGAAAAAAAATCCAAGTATCCTTGCAATAAACATAGTATAGTATGTGAATATTTTCAGATGAGGTGCGCACAGGGACGTACCGCCAACTTTTCCATCCAGAACAGCTGATAACTGGAAAAGAGGATGCTGCCAACAACTATGCAAGAGGTCACTACACCATTGGAAAGGAAATTGTGGACTTGGTTTTGGATCGCATCAGAAAATTGGTAAATTTTAAGTGATTCACATCTGTAATCCTCACAAAATCTGTATCTGTTACAGATCTGCATCATTTAACATTGGGGGTTCATGCTTATTGTTTCTATTATTTTTATTGTGATTTCAGGCTGACCAATGCACTGGTCTTCAAGGGTTCCTGATTTTTCACAGCTTTGGAGGAGGAACTGGTTCTGGATTTGCCTCCCTTCTGATGGAGAGACTGTCTGTTGATTATGGAAAGAAATCCAAGCTTGAATTTGCCATTTACCCTGCTCCTCAGGTATTTATTTTGTATGATTTATGGTAATATTCAGGCCAGCATTTTTTTATTTTTAGGTTTACAAACCCGCCGCTCGATTTTCTGAGTTTTTAGAAAAAAAATAAAATTACAAAAAAGATCTTTTTTTTCTCCCCGACAGCAAATTTTTCCTAGTAGGAAAAGTGTATCGTCATTGTTATCACAGAGGCATAAAATCTGCTCTTTTTGTGTCATGATAGCCTAAAAATTTCTTACGCATCTTTTTCTCGTGCTACATTCTTCAGAGAAGCTTCTACAAACACTCTGCTGTAAGTTTCATACTTTGAAGTTTTACCGACAGTGTTGACCAGTGGCTAGACGAGATAGTCACACCTCACTGAACATGGCTTCGATAGTTACCTGTGCAGCTGTTTTCAAGTACATCACTGTAAAATGATTCCCTTTCTTTTTGTGTTGAATTGGCATATGTATTCATTGGCCTTTTTAAAAATTTATTTTACAGAGAGAGAGAGAGAGAGAGAGAGAGAGAGATGTATTAGGGATATTATAAATTTCTGCAGTAACTATTCTCATGAACACATTTTAAAGTGACCTGCCTAGTGAATTTTAAAAAAAATCATATTATTGTTTTTGCATTTTCCGTTATTTTCAATTAAAATTTACCATTTCATAATTAATTGCATAGTTGTACTTTGTACATGGAAATTCAACAGGATAAAATACATGCACACATATAGTTGCAGTGATTTTATAGAGTCTGTTCACTTTCACAATGTTATATTTGAGTTTTCTCACATTATAAACACCCAAACCAATTTTGTAAATAAAATGTGAGAGATCAATGAAGTTGAATATTTTTTAACTGCAGAAAACATGAAAGTAATGAATATTTTATATATTAATAATTATATACTAGTATCATACAGGAGAAAACATTATGACTTTATGTACATAAAATTTAGGTTTTTTTTTAAATGAAATGTTGACATGTCCGACAATAGTCTGACTAGTAACTTTGAATCTCGGGCTAGTAACTTTGTGGCCAAATTTTGTAATTGCACACCCCTGACTTTGCTATATTCACATGTAATATCAAAGCTGTATGTCTAATATTCTATTGTACTATTTCAGTGATATGTTACACAGATGACATACTTTTCACATGCTACACTTGATGCAGTTACACACCACTATCATGAAGTTGTCATTCATTATTATTATAAGAATAAAGATGATGTCATAAAAGGTTTTTTTTCTCATACAGAACTTTACAATTTTGTGGTTCGTAAACCTAAAAATTAAAAAATTGTAGGTCAAAAGAGATTTTTTTTTTTTTTTTTATTTCCTCCTCCTACGGAACTTTATCATTTTGTTGTTTGTAAACCTAAAAATAAAAAAATGCTGGCCTCAGATACTGGAGCATTTAAAGGGGGAAGGAAGTTTCACTGCTATTTGTAATGAGCCATTGTTCTAATTCTATTTGTTTGAAATATTGTACAGTAATGAATAGAAAGAGGAAAAAAGATATTCAACATTAATAGTACATATCTGTAGAAACATAGTATTTATGCAAGTTGGAGCCTCAATGATAGAATATGTTGGATTGCTTTTAAATTAAAGAGTGGCTAGCTGCCTTCCACTCAGTGTTAACAATTCATTTTTTTTCCTTAAGGTATCTACAGCAGTAGTTGAGCCCTACAATTCCATCCTTACCACACACACTACTCTGGAGCATTCCGACTGTGCCTTCATGGTTGACAATGAGGCTATCTATGATATTTGCCGAAGGAACCTGGACATTGAGAGGCCAACTTACACCAACTTGAACCGCCTGATTGGTCAGATTGTTAGTTCAATCACAGCCTCCCTTCGATTTGATGGAGCCTTGAATGTGGACCTGACAGAGTTCCAGACAAATCTTGTACCTTACCCACGTATCCACTTTCCATTGGTGACCTACGCTCCTGTCATCTCTGCAGAGAAGGCCTACCATGAACAGCTGTCAGTAGCGGAAATTACCAATGCGTGCTTTGAACCAGCAAATCAAATGGTGAAATGTGATCCCAGACATGGCAAGTACATGGCTTGTTGCATGCTGTACAGAGGGGATGTTGTACCTAAGGATGTCAATGCTGCCATTGCCACCATCAAGACAAAGAGAACCATTCAGTTTGTGGATTGGTGTCCTACTGGTTTCAAAGTTGGCATCAACTACCAGCCACCAACTGTTGTTCCTGGAGGTGACCTTGCCAAGGTACAGAGAGCTGTCTGCATGTTGAGTAACACCACTGCCATTGCTGAGGCCTGGGCTCGTCTGGATCACAAGTTTGACCTGATGTATGCCAAGCGTGCCTTTGTTCACTGGTATGTGGGAGAGGGAATGGAAGAAGGTGAATTCTCTGAGGCCCGTGAAGATCTGGCTGCCTTGGAGAAGGATTATGAAGAAGTGGGTGTGGATTCTGTTGAGGGAGAGGCTGAAGAGGAAGGTGGTGATGAGTACTAAAGACTTGGTTGTTAATTTGGATCTTCAAAGACGTTTATAATTTTGTATGTTAATCAGTTTTACAAAATATTTTGGCAACTTTGATTCCTCAACTGTTCACTGTTAAAGAGAGAAAATAAATTCTGATATAACTGTACTAAGCCATAGTTTCATGTGTTCAAATATAACAAGAATAGAATTCCGGGGTCCCCCACCGGTCAAGCAATATACTAGTATTGACCAAGGCTGATATAGGAACTTGACCAAGGTATTAGTGGTATAAACATTTGGTATAAATTTCATGTAAGTCTGTCAAAATTTGTGGGCATGAGAGCGCTTACAAGGTCAATTTTTGGATAAAACGGAGTCATTATTGTGGTCAAAGTCCCATAACTCCAACTAAAAGTATCGACAAATGCTGATTTTCAAACTTGACCAAAGTAGTAGTGGTATAAACATTTGGTATAAATTTAATGAAAATCCGTCAAAATTTGTAGGCATGAGAGCGCTTACAAGGTCAATTTTTTGATAAAACCGAGTCATTATTGTGGTCAAAGTCCCGTAACTCCAACAAAAAGTATCGACCAATGCTGATTTTTGAAATTGACCAAGGTAATAGTGGTATTAACATTTGGTATAAATTGAATGAAAATCCGTCAAAATTTGTAGGCATGAGAGCGCATACAAAAAAGTGTGACGGACGGACGCCCGGCATTTCCATGCCCCCGCTCCGCGTTGCGGTGGGGGACAAAAATTCATTACTCGAAATTTAGGTATAGTTAACTGTTTTGTAGAAAAGTACCAATCCACCCTTTACAAAACTTGTGTCGCTTGGTCGCCATCTTTGAGGAAAAACCCATAGATTTCTATTGAGTTTTTGTAGTTATTGTTGGAATGGTTATAAGTTAACTGTCATTAAAAGTCTGTTTCTGTTGAGTATATGATTGCCCCAGAATTTTTGTAAAGTGTGGATTGGACTTTTCGGAGAAAGGGAAGCTTTTGAAATGGATCTGACAGAAAAAATTGCTTCAAGGTCACTGAACAATCCTTGTTGATGGGCACTTTTGGTCAGGTATGAGCAAGCTTGGGGTAAGGAAGAGAATGTTGTATATGATCAAGGATGTAATTTCGGAGACCTGCTAACACCTTGACCTTTGACAGAGAAACTTGATTAATGGTCACAACACGCTATCCAAAATCACATCATTCAAAATAGTTGAACTGTAGCTCAACTGTAAATTTGGGTTGTCTGACCGTTGAGCTACAAGTCCGTCCTTGAAAAATACCGGTAATATATTGCGCATGAATTGGACATTACACAAGTTAAGGGATATATTTTGTGAAAATTTTCAATCTAATTAAAATTAGACATTCTGAATCCGCTAAGTACTGCTTCTCAAGAGAACGGTAGCGGATTCAGAACGTCTAATTTTAATTAGATTGTGAAAATTTTAAAACGAAAAAATTGATGGAATTCAATATCTGGACAAGACTTAACCTTTGACCTAGAACTTTTCAAGGTCACCGCAGACCTACTAAAAGGTACTTGGTTTAGTATTGGCTTGATTTTCATTGTTTTAATTACTTTTTATCAAAGTGGAAATATACATGTTAAAACTTAATATAACAAGGGATGAACAAAATATCACTAAATAATTCAATTCTGGTTGTAACGCACTTTCTGATTGGCTAAAAAATTATTTTATATCGTATAAAGAATGTTGCCTACGTCATAGTAAGACTAACGTCAAAAACGTATCAATACGCCTGATGTTACGTTTGAATTTTGTATAGTTTTACGTCATTTTAAAGGTCAAATGACCGTTTTTATCTACAATGAAGAGTAAAAAAATTAAATTATAAGCAATGAATTCAATATTTATTAGTTTTATGCGATATAAAATGGTTTGAACAGTCAAAGCGTAAACTGCCCCAAACCATTTTATATCGTATAAAACAAATAAATATTGAATTCATTCCTTAAGTAAATAAATTTCATGTTTGTTACCAACTGGTAACAAAGGTGGCCATCTTGAATTTGATGCTTAGCATAAAATATTTACCAGTAGGCTACTAATATCTATATAGCTGCTAGGCTAGCTTATCGTTAAACTACGTAGTAGCTATGATCTTGAATGCAGCCCTGGGAACTCAACTTGATCCGCCCCTTTGGATCAAGTTACTGTTACAGTAACAGTTATTTGAGGAATTAATTTAATTTCTACCTATGTTATACGATATATATATATAATAATTACATGGCAATTTTTATCGCATCCTATATTAGCCCTTCTTCGCTGTATATTAGCCTGAGAGCCGGTTGACAATGGTTTTCTCAGGGTGTTAATTTCAACTGTTACCCTCCCAATCAGGCACCATTTATATAACGGTAATACATCATGTGATGAATGATTATTATCAATTAACAAATCGCTCGTCTGTATAGTTGTTTCTAAATATAAACTTTACTGTCAATATTTGTGCCAGCTGTTTGTATATTACCGAGTTGACGTAATCATTTGACGTCATTCTCGGAAATCGGAATTGAACGACACATATCTAATTCTACAAATAATAGCCAATGATATAGAAAGGGGTGTGTAATAACAATTGAAGATTGCCGTGTTTGCCTAGATTTGCCTCGAATTTATTACACACAGGCAGGTGAATTTTCGGTTTATTTTGCACATGGCGGAAAAGGGTAATATTGGTACCTTTAAATATGAAGTGTACAAAAACCAGCATATAAATATTCTTTCTAAATTTTATTATCTTTAAAAGTTTCTTTCATTTCAACCTCTATTTTTTCCAAATAGAGAATTACAATCGGTACGATGCAACAGAGAAATTAATTCATAGTCGAGTATATGGCAAAAAAAAAGAATTTACAAAAGTAAATTGACAACCTCAACAGATCTTTCTGAAGAAAATATGACACGTCTTACACATTACACAGTACAAATACAACACTTGTATAACACTTAACAATCTTCTGTATAATGTACACAGATTACATCCACAAAATGATATGTAAATTCATAGTGACATGACAACCATTCAAGTGCTTCACAATTTTTTTTAAAGTGAAAATTAATGACAATTATATATTTCTTTCATAATATGCACACTCTTCAGTGTTAACTATTTTATTTAAATGCGAGCATATAACATCAGTAAGGAGACTGTGTGAAACAGAATTTGAAAACTTGCATGTACATCCACATGATTTTGATTTGATTATATAAATCAGCTTGTTTTAGGAAAACTACCATACATGCACTGGCTTTTTAATTCATTAACCACATACATGTATATTGAATCGTATCAAACTTTGACATAAAGTTGTTTGATACAAGTACTTCTATGTAGAGGTATAAAAGTATTTGAAAAACTTGTATAATTTAAGTAAATTGATGAAGAATGCTGTGTTGTCAGATCAGACAATAAATTCTTTCCTTGCAGATCTGTAATATTTTATGATTAATTACCAAACTGATTGCTTCCCTAGTTAAAAATACATCAACCACCTTCATTTTGGAAGTACAATGGCGACAGACACAATATGACTTTGGTTAATAAACCGCATTAAATGGTCTTTGAAATTTTTGTTACTGGTCTGGATTTCCAGGGATATTTTTTTTTAAATTTCATTTCATAGTAGGAAACAAAAATAGAAAGTCTGCACCAATTTCTATTTTCATAGGTTCTTAAGAAATTAATCATGATGATCCATCTTTGATTATTAGTTGACAATGCTAATAAAGAAAATACATGCATATAATGTTAGCTACAATAGCTTTGTATGTAAATAGCAAGTAGTTGATGTATCAGAGCCTCCAATCAGTTTGTCAGATTCCATACATTGGAGGAAACTTCATCTCTGTCAGTCATTTATTTCTATAAAGAAGTCACTAGTTATCCTATTTCTTTTTTCCTACAACTGTACTCATCCAATCGATTCCCTCCTAAAATGAAAAAATATTCAAACACATTGTGAAAGCAAGTTTTATTAGCTGGCATTACTGATAACATTACCTCAAGCATCAGAAAAACCAGACAAGAAGACCATATTGTTCACATTTGCGTAGTGAAACTTTTGTTTCAGAGAGAAATATGTTCCATGAATAGGGTCAACTTTAATACAGAGTACATGTACTAGATAACAAAGATATTGATGGACAACATTTACAGGTAGTCTATCAGTTAATCATGTTAATGTCCAAAGAAGTTTGACTATTGACCTATGATCTCAAAATCCATAAAGGTTAATTACTTCTTAAGGGCACCACCATGCCTGGTTTGATGTTTGTCATGCATAGGGTTTTAAAAAATTTTGGTGAAAATACTTAGCTTACAAATCAATCTCAAAAGTAATTTAAACCTCAGTCTAATTAAAATCAAAGCTTCCATCCACTCCCCCATTTTCGATACGCAAATTTGAGGAGCAAATGGAATTTCTTATTTTAATTAGATTGTTTATCCCTTTGTAACTCTAAACTCAAAAGCAATAGAGGTCATATAATATTATCGATAAAAGATACAAGTGTAACAAATTTTATGTCTGTCAAGCAAAATGCTCTTAATATATTGATGGAACAACACTTGGTTAACCAAACAACTGACAAACTGATGTTGAGAGAAGTTTGACTCTTGACCTTTGGCCTTGTACCTTCAAAATCAATAGGGGTTATAAGATATATGTCAATGAAGGGATGCCTGTGGGGTTATGGTCATGATTTGACCTGAAAATAACCCCCCCCCCCAACACAAAAACACACTTCTTTTCTCATTGAACCCTCAAAATACTGGTAATGTTTGACTGTAAAATGTCAGATATGTAAGTTACATACTATTTACATAATATTTGCAGTGGACAATGTTTAAAAGGGATTTTTCCACAATTTAGCGTGGGTTTGATTTAGGCGCATTTCTGAATGTACCTATTTTTATATATGTTTGACATTTGACAATGGACTTGATTTAGCAGAAGCCAAATTCAGACAAAAACGCTAATTGAAATACACAGCTAACTGTAATTAACGAGGCCGAGTACAGAACGAGTATGCACGCTTTCGCGCAGCGTTTCATTTGTATTGTGACGTCATCTTTTTGCTTTGTTGACGCCATGGCGTTATAGTCTCAACTGCAGATATTCAGCGAAATTTGTTGAAAATAGCTCGATTGATGCGTAAAATTGATATTATATTGTGGAATAAACATAAATGTCTCGAAGTATAAGCTTTATTTGGGCTCGGTTCGAAAACGTGAAGAGGGTTCAGCAAGCATAGCCCTCTGTCACGTTTTCTTTACCCGCCTAAATATAGCTTGATTTCTATATTTCAAGACAGTAACCATGTATTTTATATGACCCTTGATATGTGATGTTATATATTTATTTAGTACTTAAATGTGTCTAAATGTTTTAATAATACTATAAAGATCACCATTTCCGTCGTTGTCAAATAAAAAAATAGCTATTATCTGGCACACTGGGAAATTGGGCATACAAAAAACAACTTTGATAAGACCCCTGGATCAAACCAGGAGGTAAAAGGTTTTTTTTATTTGAACATTTGAGGTCTTTAAGCAATAACTTTAATATGTAGAACAGAAAAAGAAATCCCTAGGGCAGAAGTTTAAAAAAAATGTAAAAAATGTGCAAAATTGATACATTTCAGGCAAAATCCCATAGGGTCCCATGTTAAAGATTAACAAACTTTGAGATGACCCCTTGAACAAACGGTGTGGTAAATGTCTTATTTTTTTTTCTTAAAATAATAATTATATCAGTAGAAATTCATGTAAAAAATTTCATTAAAAAATCTAGGGCAGAAAAAATTAGACCCGGCCTCGTTAAATACGTTTACAGTAATTCTAACCAAATATAGCAGTAAGATAGTGATTTGATGCACAAGGTTAAAACTTTTTTGGTACTTTTCATCCATCTTAATGACTCATAAATGAATTCCATCAGGATTTTTTTTATCATACAAGTTTTATACCTTGATTCCTTCCCCAGACTGTGCTGAGCATGCCTGTATGTGCCACTTTCTGTCACGTATTGTGTCTAGTGATAGTCCCCGGGCTATCTCTGAGGCCTGTGCAGCCTGCAGCAAGTCCTGCTTGTTGGCATAAATTAACAGAGGAACTCCCTGTAACTTTGGCTCCTCCAATAGCTCTGATAATTCCTGCAATGTTTATAATGAAAATATTATGATCACATATTAATCTTAGGTGACAGCTCTGCTCAGGTTCACACCTTACTCCTTATAGTTATCTTGCTCTGTTGATAAGAATGTTGATTCTGATCATTTCATCTAATTTTCTGTATGACTATAACTTCAACACTTATACAAGTTTTTTGCAAAAGTCAACTTACTAGGCCAGTTTCTTCAAATCTCTTTTGATCAGCACTATCTATAACATATATCTGAAAAGAAAAACCATGTTTTATAGTCCCATTTTTAAAAAGGTAAGTAAATATGCTAAAAGAAAAAATGTTATTATTTCCAAATCTAACTTACAAGAACATCTGTATTTTCAAAGTAATTCCTCCAGTATGGTCTAATCTTTCTTTGACCTCCTATGTCCCAAACATTCAGTTTAAAACCAGACGAGACTACAGATTTGATATTAAATCCCTGAAAGAAAGAGTACATCATTGTCTAAACACCTGGTATCAACTTCAAGTGAATCAAGTAGACAATATTGATTTATGTATTGATTGTGTTAAATTAATATTTCACAGTATCTACCTGAGTTGGTGTTATATGACTGACATCTTCTGAAGCCAATTTTTTTAAAAGTGTAGTTTTTCCTGCATTATCCAAACCCAGCAAAAGTATTCGCAGTTCTTTGTCTTGGCTGGACTTCAGTTTTCGTATTAAATCTAATAGTCCCTATAATAAAAAAAAATATAAATCAGATTACTAGTTTAATAATTGTTTTCAATTAATTGTAACACTTTCGATATTATTTGTAAACAAGTATCGGTACATGCAATGATAAAGTAGCATTCTGATTTTGAGTATGTATACACAACAGAAGAGACAAGTCACAACTGAATTTAAACCAAAAGGAATCTTTTCGTGAATTTTTTGCTCTCTTTAATAGGCATATATATTTTTTGATCCTCTCAGTGATGATATGGAGAATTTTGCTACTTACTGGTAAATGTTAACTTTCGTTGCTTTTGATAAGTTTGGCGTGTACTAGTACATTCTGACAAAATATGTTTATTTCTGCGGCACACAAATCTAGTCAGACGATAGGGATAAGTAATTTTATCATTTCCAACCTAGATCTCATTAGAAATTGTTGAAAAAATCAGGGAGCTTGTTTAAAACATAGGGTGAACTGAGCACCCCCTATAAATCCAAGATGGCGAGTGTCGTTCCTTTACTTTTTAAAAATTTACATTGAATACACTTTTTTAACATGTTAAACAGGGGTTTTCAGTGAATGTTTTTAATGCAGTACAGTTGAATACACAGAAATACACTTAAGATGACTAATTTTAATAAATTTTGTCTTCTGAAACAAGTAATAAAGAACTCCAATTATCCAACAACAGAGCCCCTGTGAGAAGTTGTGAAAACAAGAGAGCGAGGTCTTCGCATCTTCCGACTTTGCTTTCACATCTTTACACTTTCACTTATTTGCTTTTGCAACTTCGTACTCCTCCTTTAAAAGCGAGTAGCCTCAACAGAATACCATAATTTGAGAATTAATTAATATTACAATAAAGCACTTTTTTTTTGAAAGGCGGCCATTTAATACGTTGGAATATAAAATCCAATACATAGTTATATAAATGTACTCCTTCTCGAAGTTTATAGTATGTCAGATCAGGGACGTATATACGTCCCTGTTCAGATCAAATAAGGTATTTCAAAAGCACGTTTTTGAATGAAAGGAGGCCATGTTTTTATAGATGGAACTGTGTCATTAATTTTACAAACTTGCGACATTTCCCTGTTTCTTTCAACACATACTTAGTTTAAACACTCTACGTTTCACAATAACAATATTTCGTAGTAAATATAATGATTAAATTTAACAAAAAATATGTACCATTTTCTACCGCTATTCGGAATTCGGCTTCCTGTGTTACTACGCGTGACGTCACCGTCTCGTTTTCAATGAGAAAAAATTCCTTGAGGGAATCTATTTACCCAAAAGATATTTTACAAGTCGCACAACAAGATTAATGCATGAAGAAGAAATATAATATATCTTATATTTTTCAAGTATCTTTTTTAATTTTAAAATATACTTCATATATATTACAATAGTTTTTGATAGTTTTGGGTCTCATTACAGAAGACATTTTTATGGACATTATAGATCTATAACAACATAACAATTATGCCATATGAATGTATGATTTGCAGTATTGTTAATTGAACAATTTTTTATAGATATGTCATATACATTTTAATTATTTTTGTTCTTTATTGGAATTTAAGAATTTTAAGATATTTTTTTAAAAGATGAACAGGAATTTTAGGAAATTAAAGAAAATCCTTTATTTTATGAAAATAGCCGTACCAAATGTCAGAGAGACAGACGATTCGTAGTTTCACATTTGAAGAGTTCCAAAACAATGTATACATGTGCCTGATGAGGAGATGTAGTGTTTTTGGCTCTTCACATGTGCACTGATCCTCACCACTAGACCAACAGGTATGTGAAATATAATGTTCCCAATTCATTTAACTTTATTTACCCCTTGCAACAACATAAATCATTTGGATTTATTATATTCCACGTTTTGATCCAGATTTATCCAGTTTTAAATCACTCACATCCCAATAAGCCAGAGTTCATGCAAGAAACGAATCATTCAAGATCAAAAGTTTATTTACCGTGCAAAAGGGTGCACATCTACACACAGAGTGACTGATTTTAATTTGTCAAAAATCGATGAAAAAGACACATTTGGCTGACCTAATCAATTATAAATGATTGATGTCTCAATTATAATTGATTGATGTCCACCAGTTAATCATCTTCTATCAGTATTACATTTCTGTTGTAACAGGATGGGAGAAATAATGACGGACCAGACAGGGAATTGAACCTGGGCCCCCTTAATCTCTATAACCAGGTGCTCTACCAACTGAGCTATCTGGCCATCATAATCCCTTCCCCTTTAATAGTCTTCGCCCTCAAAGATCACCCCAGTTTTCTCCCCTGGCAGGAGTTCACCTGTCAACTCCAGGGGTTGATCACTGCACCAATTGTAACAGGATGGGAGAAATAATGACAGACCAGATTGGGATTTGAACCCGGGCCCTCTGAATTTCTAGCCAGATGCTCTACCAACAGAGCTATCTGGCACCGGTGTTTGAATCAGTGACTGTTACATTCTTCCCCCTTTAAATAACCTTGCCCTCGAATACCACCCCAGTTTTCTCCCCTGGCAGGAATTAACCTGTTAGTTCCATGTGTTGATCACAGCACCAGATGTAATGGTACGGGAGAAATAATGACAAGACCAGATAAGGATTCAGACACAGGACCCCTGAATCTGTAGTCTGGTGCTCTACCAACTGAGCTATCTGCCATCAGTATTCGAACGGGGCTGACCGTCACTTTATCATAGACAGGCATAGCACATAGATTCTTTGTGTTATGCCAGTCAATTAATGTTAGTGTGCATGCCATGCACCCATACTGCTAATGCAGCTCTAGATAGCATGTTCTATCATTAAAATAACAGTTCTGATGTCCTACAGACCCAGTTCACCTGAGTGTAGCCTGGTCGTGGTAAGATTATTCTTACTAATGTAGCCCCTATCTATGATGAACAATTAAGGTAAATCAACTTTTAAATATCATAGATAACAAACTGGAAGAAATGTTCCAAATCAACGAATAATGTTTTGTGTACTGTGAGCATCTCTAAAAATAAAACTTAGTTTGTAAGTAAGGTAGTAAATGATTTATCCATTGACATGTGAAATAAACAATACCGGTAATTGAAAATATAACAGTAAATTCAAACGCCCTGCCCACCTAGTTTATGTCAATTTCTATACATGTTCTACATGTATTCAGTTCTTCTGAGATGTATCCAGGTTGATGTTATAATAGCAATATATCTCATCACAGATGAATGAGTACAAGGTAGCACAATTAGGTCAACTCCTACTCCAAATAAATATTGTGACAACACATTGAAAAAGAATGAAAAATTGGCATTGAAGTAATTAGTCAGCAAATGAAATTTGGACCATCACTAAAATATGCCCCATACAATTTTTTTATTCATATTTTATTTCCCTCCATGATTTACACATCATAATTGATAAGGTTATACTTATGTTCTCTGTTACTCCTGACTTTGTATGTTATCAAGATTTGATATGGTGATCTAGTCAGAATGGTCAGTAATCTGTCCACTGTTCCAAACTTGACCTGTGGCAGTCCATTGTTATTGCTGATTGTTTGTTATTTTTTATTCTGGACAACTGTGTCATATAGCCCTCACTGATCTATCCCAGGTAAACATCATCATTTCAAAACAATATCCTAAGTAGGAAAAAATTATTCCATTTATCATAAATAATGAACACTTGTGTTTAATATTTTACATTTTCAACTTCATCTCTAGATCTACTGGTCTGTATTTAAAAAAAAATAGGGGAAAGGGATTGATGTCCTACACATTGTTATGAGAACCAATTCACCATTGAAGCCAATATTAACATTAATTCAAAAGCTTCTGTTTATATAGTGTAGGTTAAGGTATTTTATTTTTGAGGCTTGGCAATAGATTATAGGAATATATAGGGGATTATCTTTTACATTCCTGTTCTCAAGAACTACTGTAAAGTGCTACAAATTGTGATAAATGTATTATTATTGTGCATCCACATATATTATAATAAGTTTCAATTATTTCCACTGTGCAACCACCTGCCATAAGAATTTACTTACTTATGAGAAAAACTGTTATTCAAGGGTAAGCCATATGATCATTAGCTTTTTGTTTTATTTTGACATGTAAAGAGATGGAAACTCAAAGAGTAGACCTTGATCAACCAATTTGGAACCTGAGCACTTTTACTGGGAGACTTCAGTATTATGCATGGATTACCAATCCATTGCTCAGCATCCAATCAGAGTCCACTCTCTTCTCTGCCAAGGACCTTGTCCAGAAATACAGGTAAATGTGTCTATAACAATTGCTCATCCAGAAATACAGGTAAATATATACATGTACTATGTACAATAACTCATACAAAAAATATGGACAAATACAGTGCATGCACTATAATAACACTTATAGCTCATCCAGATAAACATGCACATGTGTATACCATATAACAGGTATTTTCTGTGGCTAAAATTTTTGCATTTAAGGTCCTAAAAGGTGTCAAATTATATTCTGAATTTCCAATTTTTGCAATTACATTTATTTAGACAGCAAAAAAATAAAAAATAAACATAGTAAGTATTATACATTGTTTAAATTTTGTGTCCCTCTTCTTTGTGTTTCGGGACCTTGTGTGATGTGGGTGTTAATTTCCATTACAAAATCAATCACCTTGAAGTAATTTTAACATGGTTTATGTTTATCTAACAATTTCAGGTAAAGCATGCATTTGTCTGTCATGTTGAATATCAAGGTTTTGTAGCTCAAAGTTGTGAATATTTACAAATGATGATTAAATATTAAGGTCCTTTTTTTAATTTCTTGTGGCCCTTAAATCAAATTACCCATTTATGCTTGACTGACTTTAAAATTTATAAAAATATTCCATCCATCGCCTTTGGGTCAGGAGGTCAGGTCCTAGAGAGGGACCGATATGGCCATATGGTGAAAATGTATGAAATCTCAGAAAATCATCTTCTCTACATTAACAGCAGGGGGGGGGGGGGGGGGGGGGGGACTGGATGCATGGTTATGATATCCATGATGAAGCCCTCTACCTAAATTATGAAATTTATGATCCCAGTTTAGGGATTCAGGCCCTCTAGGGTAGAACCAATATGACCACATAGTGAAAATATATAAAAATTTCATAATATTTTTATTTGTACTTAACAGCCGTGATAGATGACTAAATGCAATGCATTATATTTATATCCATAATATTGCAAAATATACTGGCCAGTGGGCAGGGGTTGAAGACTTTAATGGGGGGGGGGAAGTTTGACAGATATCGGGCATAGATAATCCAAGATTCCTCCGCCGCTGTCCCCCTCCCCCTTTATGAATTGATGTTTGCAAACATCAAATGATACCGGTAAAAGCAGGAGTAACAGTCAGAGGAGCCGTGGATTAGGGCTTAGACTCCAAAAGGAAGCTTATTTAAAATGCAGACATGAGACTCCCTACTACCGGTAGGTCCATCGAAGAGCTGTGATATTCCGGTGACCGTCAAGGCCTGTGAGCCTCTTGTTCTCTTAAAAAACCCTTCTCCTTCTCTTTTCATTCTCTCTCTCTCTCTCTCTCACACACACACATTGATACACTTTTTGAGTGGAAAAAATTTATTTAACATACAAAAATACATGTACAACATTACAATGCAAAAATATATTATTCAACGTTATACATGTACTAGTATGTCAAATTCCTTTTTCCCACCTTTATTTATAAACAATGAGTTTAACACTTAAAACAGAATACTAATTTATTTGATAAACATTTTACAAATTTAACACTGTACAATATATAATTTTAAATATAAATTTATGTTTATGTTCAGAGCAGGGACGGAACCCCCAGGAACGACAGTGACCCAGATACGACGTGCCCAGCAGCTGTACCTGTCTGCTTTCCATCCTGACACAGGAGAGCTCCAGAATGTCATTGGGAGGATGTCCTTCCAAGTCCCTGGGGGCATGGTCCTCATTGGAGCCATGACCACTTTCTACAGGTTGGGTGTAACAGGGCAAAGTTATCAGAAACTGATTCTTAAGCAGTCAAATTTGTAAATTTCTGTCAAAAACACGTTTATTTGGGTTTTTTTGGTCATGAATATTGCATTGATTTATAGTTATAAATCTGAATCGATTAACGTTTTTTTCCCTGTACAAATCAAAGCTAGATAGCTAAATTATTATCATTGTGAAAAATGTTTTCTTGTTTTGCCCAAGTCTTGTACCTTTTGAGAAAATGTAAGTCATTGTCTTTATGTTGAAGACATGAACTGGTACCAAATAATTACTGGGGGTAAGTGGTATTTGATAAATGTGTAAGAATGAAAATAAGGAAATAAATGTACATAGTATGTTTTATTTTATATTTTTAGGAGTAACATAGCAGTGATTTTCTGGCAGTGGGCTAACCAGTCGTTCAATGCACTGGTAAACTACACCAATAGAAATGCGGCAGCTGACATTTCTAAAAAGTAAAAACTTTACATATAGATATTGTTTAAAGTTACTTGGTTACTAGATCATACATTTTTATGAAACTGATTATCAGCAATGAAAAGAACAATGATACTATTGGAGGAATAAAGGTTACAGTTTGTCCAATTGTGCTTCTAAACAGGAAAAGAGTTTATAAAATTAAAAAATTAATTTCAAATCCTTTAATCATTTTACCTGAACCTAAATAGCTGTAGCCACATGATTGCATTTCAGCAAGTAAATTTTGAGGCCTGGAAAGTTGTGGCCATTTTTAGACTATTTGAAACTCCTTTAGAAGAAGAGAGATATTTAAAAGTGTATAGAAAATTATTCGAAATTTAAATTAAAATATTTGAAATTTTCTTTGCCTAATGTTAATAAATAAAAAAAAGTTATACCTAAAATTTTAAGGTAAATCTAATGGGTGATTTGCTGACCAACCAGCCTCCTTAGAGATGTTATTTTATATTAGTTTTTGTAATGAGATATGCTTCGTTTAAAATCTAATTGCCTCTTTAATCAAATCAATTTAATTAGACAGCTAGGATTTGCCTACATCTCTGCCACTTCATGTGCTCTTGTAACAGCCCTGGGATTGAAAGCAGTTTTAAGTCAGGTAAATTGATCCCTCATGTAGTATTGATAATTGAAAATCAGTGGTCAATATACTGATCTATATTATATACCTATTTACTGGCTATGTATGAGGACGATGGCAAGTTTATTGTCCCCGCCCCCCCCCCCCCCCCAACAGCAACTACATTGTTTTTCACTAGGCAAAGCCAAGGGAAATAATTACTGATGATAGGGACAGTAAACTTGCTATAGTTCAGATAGTCAATAACATGAGTAAATAGGTATTTTATTATACAGAAGAAAACTCAATTTGTCGGCAATGCAAATTTTTTTTATGGTAAACTAACGTAGCGACTTGGATTACACCAAAGGTGTTAGGAGTTTAAAGATAAGAGAAATTGAATTTATGGATGAATAGTTTTGATGACTTTTCACCATGGGTAAATAGCACAAAAACTATTTCCCAGTTTCATAGATAGAATAGCATTTTGTTCATTGTTATTTTACATAGAAAATACTGTATACAGAGTTATTTTCACCCCGTATATTTTCGTCCTTCTACATTTACAGACAGTTTAGCCCCGTCTTGAAAGCAATTTAAATATTTTTTTAACATTTAAATTTTTTATGGTCATATCTGATTTTGAATGTAGTGAGCATTCCAGAAAAAATCACAACAAAATATTGAATGTTATATGAATTTTCTGCAATTATTAGCCTTCAAAGCAAATGTGACCCACCAAAGAGAACAGCGAACAGCTTACTGTTTATATTTACATCTCATTCTGATTTGCTCTTTGATAATCTTTACAAAGGAATAAAGTACATTAGTCTATAAAAATCTGTGTAGGTAAAGACCCAATCTGCTCTCAAAGTTGCTAAAGTCTCAAGCTGCTCTCAAAGTTGCTAAAGTCTCAAGCTGCTCTCAAAGTAGCTAAAGTCTCAAACTGCTCTCAAAGTAGCTAAAGTCTCAAGCTGCTCTCAAAGTAGCTAAAGTCTCAAGCTGCTCTCAAAATAGCTAAATTCTCAAGCTGCTCTCAAAGTAGCTAAAGTCTCAAGCTGCTATCAAAGAAGCTAAAGTCTCAAGCTGCTCTCAAAGTAGCTAAAGTCTCAAGCTGCTCTCAAAGTAGCTAAAGTCTCAAGCTGCTCTCAAAATAGCTAAAGTCTCAAGCTGCTCTCAAAGAAGCTAAAGTCTCAAGCTGCTCTCAAAGAAGCTAAAGTCTCAAGCTGCTCTCAATGTAGCTGACATCTCAAGCTGCTCTCAAAGTAGTAAATTCTTATTCTGCTCTCAAAGTAGCTTAATTCTCAATCTACTCTCAAAGTAGCTGAAGTCTCAAGCTGCTCTCAAAGTAGCTAAAGTCTCAAGCTGTTCTCAATGTGGCTAAATTCTCATGCTGCTCTCAAAGTGGCTAAAGTCTCAAGCTGCTCTCAATGTAGCTAAAGTTTCAAGCTGCTCTCAGTGTGGCTAAATTCTCATGCTGCTCTCAAAGTGGCTAAAGTCTCAAGCTGCTCTCAATGTAGCTAAAGTCTAAAGCTGCTCTCAATGAAGCTAAAGTCTCAAGCTGCTCTAAATATAACTAAAGACTTAAGTTGCTCTTAATGTAGCTAAAGTCTCTAGCTGCTCTCAATGTAGCTAAATTCTCAAATAATTTGTCCTAATTGTAGTTAAAGTCCAGTATATTCTCAGTGTAGATAATGTCTCAATCAAATTGCTCTCGGTGAAGTTTAAGTCTCAATCTACCAGTACCAGTACATGCAGTGTAGTTTAAGTCCAAGTCTGCTCTTTATGTAGCCAAAGTCTCATATAAACTGCTCTCAAAGTAAATAAAGTCTCAATCAAACTGCTCTCAGTGAAGCTAAAGTCTCAAACTGCTCTCAATGGAGTTAAAGTCACAATTAATCTACTCTTAGTGTAGCTAAAGTCTCAATGGTCTTTCAATAGAGCTTACATTTCAACCAAGTTGCTAGGGCTTAAGTTTCAACCAATTTGCTTTCAGTGTAGCTAAGGTATTACTGTATGCCATGAAATATTTGCCCCCCATTTTGGTTGTGCGGCATACGCCCTCTTCAGTGGGTGAATTTAAGATTAGTCAATTATACGTTTGTTCAAATTATCTCTCTTTAAACAAAATTTTGTCTCAGTGAATTCAAGACGGAGCAAAACTGTTTGCAAGTAAAGGAGGGCAAAAATAACAGGGATGAAAATAACCTTGAAGACAGTAATCAATTTGTTCTCAATAGAGCTAAGTCTCAATCATTCTGCTCTTAGTGTAGCACAAAGTCAATAAGACAGCGGAAAAACTTAAAGGATCAAGAGTTCCAGTTTTTAAAAGTTCTTAATTTTGCAGGTTGACGGACAAGTTTTAAATTTTGTTTAACCAGATGTTATGAAAAACCATTTATTTTAGTGCTAACCTTACATATGTGCTTCAACAATGTTTTTTTTCTTCATTAGTTAAATATACAGATCTTAAAATTTTGAAAAAACTAAATACTAGTACATGTACTACAGACAATTTTGAGGGTTTCAAGAGTTCAAGAAATCCAGAGTAAATATGCTTAGTTGTATAGGGAAAAATCAGAACCGGGGACTCACTTCGAGTGAACAAGAACTTCGAGGTATTGAAGTTCGAGCCATTAAGAGCTACCTATATTTAAATTGATTAGATTGTGAATCGGTTCAAAGAAATAGGGGAAGAAAATACTCAGCACATGTAATTTCAATGTATTTCAGTCTTTGATTTTGTTATAAATGGAAGACATTTTATTTTAGAGGGTATGAGCTTGTATTGATACTTATACTGGAAGATATTGTTTTTGCAGAGAGCATCTCCAATCCTTCAGCGCTTTGTGCCATTTGCTGCAGTTTGTGCATCTAATATGGTGAATATTCCCCTGATGAGACAGAGGTAGGTAAAGTAACTGGGACTTGTTTTAAATTGATGCCTTGATGTTCATTCTTTTCTCAGTTAACAAATTTTAGATATTTTTAAAATCAGCTTACCATTTTTGATAATTATTTTTGAAACAATGAAATTTTTACTTTCAGTGAAATTCAAAATGGAGTAGTAGTCACAGACGAAGATAACAATCCTGTAACAAAGTCAAAGGTGAGTGGGGACAGGTTGTCAAGGAGATTCCTAATTAAACGCAAGGTATTTATACCCGCATAAAATCGCAAGAAGCACATCTCGCAGATTTTAAAATATCGCTTTTTCTCTGACAGATGTACAGTAAACTAACTGAGAGTATGATAAAAATTTGGGGTTCGTGATTTTATGTTCTCATGATTTTTATACAAAACAGTTGAATCGCTTTATTAAATGCTCACGTAATATGAGAATCAGTAATGCACTGAAAAGGTGGTTATTTACACTTGGGGAAAATTTACAATTGTTATGTAATAAGCTGGTAAAAAAAATCAAATCTTAAGGTGACTCACTACACCTTGAAATAATTTCTCAAATTAGCAGAAAGTTACTTGTTTACAACAGAAATCATGACGGATAATATGTATATGAGTCAAATAGGCAAAAAACATTGCAGTTTTGGACAAAAAATTATCATTTAAAAAATCTAGTGTTGTCAATGTGATCAAAAGGCCCAGGCAGATTTGAACTCACGATCTGCGGTTCACAAACCAAATACTTTAACCACTGAGCTATGATGGTATACAACCAATTGATTGGTACAAACAATTAACAAAACATAATGGGCATGACTCTTGGACCATGAAAATATTTAAATTGCCATCTTGTGACTTAGTGTTTTAAAAAGTATAAGTCTAGGTGTAGTGAGGTAGTCCTTAAGGGTGGTAAATCACCATTAAGCAAATAGTTTGGCTATAGAAAACACTTATCGGTTCTAAACCACCAGTGTAAATAACTACTTTTACTTACCCAAACAGCTCATAGATGAAGCTTGATATGCACATAAGTAATATATTGATAAATTGAATTAAATGTGTTCCTACAGTCAGTATTAAAAAATGCTGAAATATTACCTGTACTCGACCTAAAGAATAATCAAGAAGTTACCATTTAAGCAGTGTAAATTTGATGCAAAAATATTTTCTAGAAATTTTTTAGAATAATAAATGTTTAGCTTAGGGGACACATTTATTTTAAAGAAAACATTTTACAGTGGTATGTTGTACCATTAGGTGTTGATAAGAATCATTTTAACAAGAGCTTTGACTTTGGGTAGTTGGGTAGAGCAATGTGACGTAGGCCTGTCTATTTCATTACTGCCCACTCAGTCACAACTCTTTGAAATCAACAAGATTTGTCTGGCTTTTGAGCTAAGACTACGCAATCGGTGCATATATCGCTTCAAACCGCGTCACTTTTAACTTGTTTTAACGCAAGAAATAGATAGCTATGCCCTACTGAAAATCCACGGTCTTGTTAAAATGGTTCTAGCTTTCGAGGGCAGTAGCTACTGTTCTATTGGAAACATTTAGCATCATAAAGAACAAGAAGATATGACATTAAACCTACACATAGTTTATTCTGATTACAGTATGCAGCTTTTAAAGGAATTGGCCAAGTCGTTTTTTCAAGAATTGTCATTTGTTCTCCAAGTATGGGTATGTAGTTTCATTATACATTTTGATCAAAAGTAATTTCGCGTAGTGTGTACCAGTACAGAATAATTATATTTGTCTTTTTTGGTCACCTGAGCTGATTATATAGGGCCCTAGTAAGCTTTTCTGTTCATTTGTCTGTTGTCTGTTGATGCTGTCATTGTTGTAATAGCTACTTTTCACATTTTCATCACCTTCTCCAAAACCAATGGGCCAATTTCAACCAAACTTGCCACAAGACATTCTTTGGGAATGGGCCTTCAAGTTAGTTTACCCTTCAAAAGGGGAGATAATTACGAAATAGGGAAAAATAAAGTTAGGTGTTTTAAATACAGGACCAATTTCAACTAAACAGGACACAAAGCATTTTTGGGGGGAGGGCTTTCAATTTAGTTGAAAAGAAGGGTAAGATTTTGATCAAAGGGAAGTTAATTAGGAAAGATGGAAAACACACTTATGGTTGAGTGTTTTAAAAATCTTCTCCAGATCCTTTGGGTCAATGTCAAAAAACAAACGTGGTATAACCATCCTTTGGAGAAGGACTTTCAATTTTTTCAAATAAAGGGACAGGTCCACTTCATAGGGGAGTTAGTTACAAAAGAGTGAAAATTGGCGTTGGGTGTTTTTAAAAATCTTTTTCTCCATAACCTTTGGGCCAATGTCAGACAAACTTGGTTTCCAAAAAAAAACCCCAAAAACAATCCAGAAATACAAACAAACATGCACTGACTGATGACAGATGCAATTCACACACAATATAAAACTTTGATCTGACAAAACACAACTGTAAACAAATTCCTCATATGACTGCATGAAAAAAACTCATTCCTACAATTACTCAATACATCCTCTCACTACATACATACACAACTGCCAGTAAAACTGAAAGTTGAAAACTTTTAGACCTTAATTCATACATGTATAATTACAAAATCAACAATTATAGCATAAATCTTTCTGCTGTAAGGCATGAAATACTATTTCTTAAGGGGCATCTTTTATAATTTTACTTTTTTTTACCATGCATATCTACATGTAAGGTATTTTTTGATGGTCAACCAAAATTTGAATGCTAATTGTCAAAATGCTTTTGGTTACCTATTGAATGCAGAATAAAAAGTACATGTATCTTTAAAACCAAGTGAGAAATGACAAGACTACTGTTTAATTATGTAGATAGTCGAATTGCAAATAGAATCAATATGCTTTAATAAATGAATTTTTTACCAGTGCACCCATATATAACCAATACTATGGTAAACAAAAACATAATAACAATCTATAGGAAATGATGGACTCTGGAATCTAATACTTTATATTGTTTATAAATTATTTCCAAAACATACAATTTATATTATCCCTTTTTTTTACAGTGTTACTACCTTTTTTGATGGAAAAGTTAGAGAAAACGGCTTTCATGGTGCGATACGGTCGTTATGTTAATGCACCTTTCCAAATTCTGCTCTCTGGGCTAAGGTAGGTTCAGTTACTATAAGCCAATTTTTATTTGCGTGAGAAATTTTTCTGTGGCTCACAGGAGAGACTGGTCATTGTGAATATTTCTTACCTTGAACCACTTCTTGTCATGTAATTCTTGCTACAAAAAGACTGTGGATATGTCTTTGTTGCAAAAATAAGTCGATGCAAAGCAATTTATCTGGAGTGAATCATATAGAAATAAAATCGCAGCAAATAAATAAAAGTTGGTTTACATTAATTACGTCTATTAGTTAGTAAGAATCGATTTGTTAATTACAAGTATTCACAAATTTTAGATTTACAGCATTTGAGCTTATAACCACTTTTTTGGACAAACTTGATACACAGAAAGCCCCTTAGAAGTAGATGGCCCATATTGATTTTTAAGGTCACAAGGTCAAAGGTCAAGACCAGTAGATTAACTTTGTACATTCAATATGTTTGTCCTACAATGGACCCTTGTAAATAAAGTTTACCCACTAAACCACAGCTAAATTTGGTCAGTCCCAATTTTTATAGCTTTGTTCCTTTAACGAACATTCAAAGGCATTGTGGCCACATGTATATTGCATTGTTTACAGCATGCTGTCATGGTTTTACCGGTAACTACAAAAAGGAACTGAGATTTGTTTTAAAAAAGGCTTGTTTGAAATATGTTGCAGGAAAAGCAAAATGCATGATAAATGTCTTGAAATATATGCCACATTTAGGCTCAGGTAAAAAATAAAATCATGAAGAGGGATTAGAAATCCTAATTTTTCTGTTTTCTCTTAACTTCACCAATATAACGCTTTTGTTTAAAGGAAGTAACCCATAAGGAGTAGAGGTAAATATCTAGGGGTCAATCTACTGTTGGATAGGAAAGTATTGTTGGCATTATATCCAGAGGGTCCTTCAACTGACCAACATAAATTTGGAACAAAATTACCTGGTACCCTATTAGAAAGAGATGACCCAATTTGAGGTCACAGGGCAAGATAATAAGGGTCAAAATATACTCTAGATGTAAAAATATAATGTCTGCTTAAACACATTAAAACAACTTTGTTTCACTCTACTTATTTCATTTAGTTACATTTATTAACATATTTTTTTCTTGTCATCGAAGTTTGGTGGTAATGGTTCCTGTGGGTTGTGCTCTCTTCAATCAAAGATGGTGAGTGTTGTCACAATTAAGACTTAGTGCCAGTACCTCTCTCTCTGTCTCTCTTTCTCTGTCTCTCTATCTCTCTATCTCTCTCTTGGTAAACTTCATCACAGAAACAATTGTCTGTGATCAGTATTCTTTCATTTTGTTTACCGTATATACTCGCCTATAAGTATGGTTCACCTATAAGTCGGTTGCCTTTTTCCAGCTTTAATTTGAAGATTTTGCTGTTGACTCCCTTATAAGTCGGGTTACTTTTTCAGGACAATCGATGTACAAATACTCTCAATAAAATACCACATTTTATCATACATCTTTTGAGTTCTAAAAAAAATTGCCCTTTTTTCACCCCATAATTGCTTCTTGACTATTTCTATCATGGGTCTATGATGTTAATAACTTTTGAATTTAAATGCCATTATTTTTTATAACACTAATTACAAGTTGGTAATAGCTTCAAAACAGGTATTTAAATAGATTGAAAATTTGATGATAGTGATTTATTTCCTTACTGACTGATTAGGTTGGTAATTAGCCCCTTAAACTGGGGTGTTGGCTTGTGTTGTTTTAGATGACATGACCCCTATGTCTATTATCACCTTAGTTGTGAAAAACAGACTCATGTCTGCTTGAATTTTCTTTTTAAGTTCACTGCATTTATCTGTTTATTATTTAAAAAGAAATATAACTTACTTCTCTCTTGTAAAAATTTGTTTACTATGTCTCACCTATAAGTCGGACCCCCACTTTTCACTCAATTTTCTACTCCCAAAAATCCGACTTATAGGCGAGTATATACGGGTAAGTAACACAAAGATAATTTTTTTCAGAGACAAAGCTTTATAAGGATGACCTTATTTTAATATTTTATGCTGATCAAAAACATTTGTTACTTGACTCAACTTCAGCTGACAAACTTTTTCACTTGTTTTTTTTTCTTAAAAATGCAGTAAGTTTACTAATGTGAATGGTGTCAGGGTTTTCTTCTTTCCATGGGGAGATAATTGTGAAATAATATAATGAGGTGGATGAGGAAAAACCCAGTCACAGGATACTATCATATCTTTTTGTTTAAAAATTTCATATGATGAAGAAAATGGGCCTTTGAAATTATTGCAGGAGCGGGCTGACACAGATATTCAAATGAACCATAAAGGTCACAAGAGAGACATAAAGTGGTCCACATTAATACTTTTATAGAAAAATTTTCAAAAGAAAAAGGATGCTGTACCCACTTATTAATTGGCTTACTGTGGAATCATTAGATTTCAGTTTTCATGGGTACATCTTATCCTTGATTTAACATCCTCTACAAATTAATTAGTTAGGGTAAGATATATTTCCTCTAAGAGAATATACAAAAGTATGTCCCAACAAATCTGTGAAATATGAGCAATCCACAAATATTGGTCCAGATGAAAAATTTAAAAATTCCTCTGTATTATAATCCCTTGGAGGTGGAGTCATTCTTGTTGGGGGTGTCTTTGAAAGAAAATGAAGACTACAGTCTGTAAAATCTTTTTAGAAATAAGCACAATTAATTAAAGTTTAATTAAATTCTTTGTTAAGAAAAAGAGCTACAAAAGAATAAGCTGTAAGTACAGAATGCATGCAAAAATTTATTTTTTTTTTTTTAATGAATTTCAGCTCCATCACAGTAGACAAGCTGAAAATAATAGACTCTGAGGCCTACGAAGAAGTCAAATCCAAATATGGTGATAATATACCAAAGAAGCTGTACTTTAACAAAGGGTTATAATCAGGGTATTGGATTATTCCAATAATTACTCAAATCATGTACGTGTATATTGTATGTTTATTGTGATAAGGCTTAGTTTCTTAGACATTTTAACAGCTAGGTCAAATACTGCTGAAATAATGATTTTTTTTGGAGGGGGACTGTTTCAGGAAAAGATAAAACATTGTATTTTTATGAATTTTGACATGCCCAAGTCTATTTTTAATTACTCTACCATAGATTTTTTAAAGGATAATTTTACAGTAACTTCACAAAGCGAGAAATTATACCCTTTGTTTAAAAGAAAATTAAAGGTAAACATTATGTAGATAATATTTTAGCTGCATAAATCGTATCTTTTTACCAGAGAAACTAAACATTTTCTTTGGCCTCAAAAGATTTTCTCTCAAGACTAAGTGTGTTCATGTGTATGTCAGTTGTTTGGATCATGAATGATTTGGATTTCCCTTGTATTTGTGTTTTGAATTTCTGCTGATTAGGTGACAAAGTAATTGAAGCTATGAAAGGCTAAAAGTCATGGAGTACTTGTATATTTGTTTTAACTATAAATTTATGATTTTTTTCTTTTTTTCAATTTACATGCAAAATCAGATCTACAATATATTTTTACAATGAGAAGTCATGCTTTACAAATGAATGTGACATTTGTATAAATTTTATATACTGGTATACCCTTTAAGTGTACACCTGTAGCTATGCTAAGTAACCAATTTATGGAAGATGTGTTTCTGCTGTATGCATTTTGTTAAAAGAAAATTTGTTCACAATAAATCTATTAATGAAAAAGTGAAATGACTCATTTATTAGTACTAGCACATTTGTATTTGTATTGGATCCTGAATAAACTGTCCTATAAAGCACAAACAGGCAAAATTCATGTTGACATCTTTATTTGGTTGTACATACATGTACCACATAACAAAAAAATATGATAGTCATTTTACATCATAAGCAGGGAATCTGTGGAAAAAATGACAATTGATTGTTTCATAAAATGACTGATGTTTAGAAAAGAATTGACTGTCCACTACTAAATATTAAAACTATACACACATCAATCAGGTAGTAATGTTCTTGATGACAATGTATTTGTTTCCCAGTCTCGACAGCTATCTGTGGAGACTGAGATTACCACATGAACTTAAGATACATGTATATTAAACACTGTACATATAATATTCAGATGGATGGATAACTAGGAATGAATTTTTATGAGATCCCTGGCCATATTTGTTGTCTCTGAACCAGAGCAATTCACAAGAAGTACATGTAGTTTACATGTTACAACATCTGTTTTACTACATTACAAAAAACGTTAAGAGTTAATACCACATTACATGAAACAGCACAAAATAAGGATCTATATTTTATTTTTTTTAAAAATCTAAGTACAGATGAGAAATCTTAAGCACAAGATCACTGATGATGCAAGTAAATTGATATGTACAAAGGCCATATGATGACTGCACCACATTCACTTCCACTAATCTAATACCACATAATAAATATATCATCAAATTATAAGAACCATTTTTGGCATTCACATCTTTCTCACCCTACCTATTTCAAAGCATTTATTATGGGTTTATATTACCAGTAAGTAAAAAAAAGAAGTTTCTTTACAAAATTGATATTGATGCTTTAAAATAAAAAGGAAAAAGAAGGATACATAGAAAGCTAATTATCTGGGGTTTTTTTTTTAATCACTGGAACATGTTCGGGCATTATTTTCATAACATTCAGTGATTTCCCACTTACATACCTATATATAAACACAAATCTCTGAACACAAAAAAACTTGCTAGTAAAACTATAGAATATAATACATAGCACCCTCTCACTTCAAAAGCACAACAGATATTAAGATGGTATAAGGAGCCTGTGTACATTGCACACACAACTCTTGCTTTTAAAAAACCGGCGTTATGAAAAATTGCAATTCACTCAGTATTCAGTAATGAAGAAATTGCAGATGAAGTATTATGCTTACTGAAGAAAATATACATTGATTTGTGATGATATTGAATTGAAAGGTACAAAGTGAAATGCTTTGAAGATGAGAAATGAATACTTGCTGCAGATAAGCAATCCAATGTGTTGTTGAACAACAATGACCACATCAATAACTGATGTGAAATAAATAATCTAATCATATTACATTGAAGTACATCTCTATGAACCAGCACAGCATTGGAAACTTTGGGATATATATACAACCAATACTGGAGGCTCAGTTGTCTTATATTAATTTACTAAATTCTAACATGCAAAAATATAAAATATCTGCATTTCAAGTCAACTACAACCACTATACATGCACAATGGCCTCTGATGTAAATGAATACATGACACAGTTTCTCATTGCACAACAGGATTCTGAGGATGATATATACAGTAGTATGTGTGTTTGGTGTTGTCCTTCTGTCTCCATACTTTGTTCTTCACATTGTCTCCTCAAAAGCAGCCATCATTTCACTTTGAGCATTCATATCAATTTTGTGTGCCATCTGAAATAATTAGATATCACAAGTTTTAGATCAGTTGTCAATAGCCGATCATTTCAACTAATTTACTTGAATACACTGCTTATGTTATCTAATCTGTATTTAAAAATATCAAACTGCTGCATAAAAATGTTTAATGCTGACACTGCATGTAAACTAGTCTTTATGATAATTTAGTTTCAATCAAGTAGCAAATTACAAATTTATGGTAAATATTTTGAAAAACAGCTTCCATTGCTCTATATCAAAATATTTCTTAAACTTTTTGTTATTTCATCATTATAAGAGAGTAAACCTACCGCTTCCCGTTTTCGGCGTTCCTGCTCCTTTTTCCTTTCTCTCTCCTTTGCAGCAGCTAATTTCTCGGCTTCTATCTGCTGTCTTCTTTCTTGTTCTTGTTGAGATCTTCTAGCCATGTCTAAAGCTTCCTCCTCTTCTTTTTCTCTATAATGTGAAAATGAAAAGAAAACTTTAAAAATCAAATTTTATTTTTGTTTTTTTGATATGATAGCATTTAAAAATTGGTTAATATTGTAGCAGATATGTGATCTTAATAAATATAGTTCTTTTAATTTCAGGGGTTTTTCTACTGTTTTTAAATTGGGCCCAGGGTCTGTTGAATTGGGAAAAGTGATGCGTAAACTGTTCAAATTGGGAAAATTATGAAAACGTACTAGTTTATTTGAGGACCAACCTATGGCAGAATTTTCTACTTTAATACTTTTTCCCCACAGAAATTAGAGAGAAGTTTGGAAGACTTAATTTATTTAATGATGTAACAATGATATATACAGATTTTAAACTTCATTTTTAAATATTAAGTGTTACTGAAAAAAATAGAAGCAAACACACACTTACATTAAAAAATTATTAGAAAATACTTTTTCCTCCAAATTTCTTAGTTTTCCAATTTGTAAAAGTTAATTAAATTCATGCATTTTTACCTTTTATAGATGAAATGTTTCTTAATTATGTAAGACAATTGACAAACATGCAATAAAATAATTCTTAGCAATATGGCAATGATATTTGCATTTGGGGGTATTAGTCCTACCCTTTGACCCAATTACAAACATTATACAGAGAAACTGTTTAATTTTGTAAATAACTGCAGATTTATGATTTTATGATAGTTTTAGCATTTTATTGGCACTATTATTAACTAATTATAAATTACCAATTTTAAAAATCATCACTATAAAAGCAAATAACATTGGTTGAAATTAATGCACAGGACGAGGAAATTCTGGCAAAGTTACGAAAGCGAAATGTGTCAATGAACTCGCCCCTAGTTGGTCTATTATTTATGCCTAGTAATAAACAAATATGAAGAAAAAAGCTGTTTAAGTTGCATTTTATATACCAGCATAATACATGTTATGATATTTAAAAATATTGACACTTTATTGGGAAAAATGGATCTGGATTTGGGAAAATATCAGCAAATTTTGGGATTGGGAATGGGTCCGGTAGACAGACCCAAAACTAAGCAAGGAAAACCCAGAATTTCCTTATTTTTCCTTTTTAATTCCTGCTCTCTACAGTTAGTTCCATAAAATACTTCCACCAAGTCGTGCTGTATACCTCAATTTCTCCCTCTCCTCTCTCTGTCTTTCTCTTTCCATATTTTCTTTGTACATCTTTCTTTGTTCTTCTTGCATTTTAATTGCTTTTTCCTTAAAATAACAGAAAATAAAATAAGCTTCCATTGCAAAAATTGAGGTTGAATACAAAAATAAATCTGGTGTGCATTTAAACTTCAAGATCGTATGGATGGCTACGTAGCAGCTACACTGTTGTACAGCAAACTAGCCTAGCCACTACGTAGATATTCGTAATTTATAATGCTGAGCATTAAATTCAGGATGGCTACCTTATTTTCCACTTTGAAACAAACATTACCACTTTAAAACAAACTTGAAACTAATTTTATTTAGTGATATTTTGTTAATTCTATAAGTTATAATGAATTTTTAAGGTCTTCCGTTTCCAACGGAAGACCTTTCTATTATTGTGCGGGTTAAGATTTTTCTTATTTTTCTTTTTTTTTTTTGTTTCCTAGACGCGAACTTTGAGGCTTCATATCTTGCTCATTTCTGAACGGTTTTTGCTCAAATTTTCAGGGCTAATGTACTTTACAAAACACTATCTTAAGCAATTCATAAAGTTTAGAATTCCCTTTCCGTTAAAGAGTTATTCCCCTTTTAAAAATTTTTAGGGCCTTTTGTTTCCAGACAAAGGCTCTGAGACTATGATAGCAGGGAATGGGAATCCAACGAATTTGAATAGCAGAGACATTGTAGTGGTGCACATCGGTTTTTGTTTTTAGATTACGTTTTTTATTTAGGAAAAGGTAGGGGGTCAAAAAACAGGATTTAAAAAAGTGCAAAAATTTAGACATGTTTTCCTTTATATCTTTTAAACAAAAAATATTTTGTTAAGACATGTAGAATAAAAGTTGTACAGAATATTAAGGGCTTTCATTTGACACCAATAAAAAAGGGCTGGCCCCTTAAATTAAGGGCCAATGGCCCCTAAAAGTTTTTGCTTAATAACTCAAAAACGGTTAGGATTTTGATATGGCTGTCGCTGGAAAAGTTGTTTGTTGGGATCTCATAAAGGTCGTTACAATGTTATTTTGTATGAGATTTGTGTAGTATGAGTGTAAAAAGCTTTACATGTTAACATGTACCTGTTTTCATTTGACAAGTTATCGAAAGTCTTTGCGCGTACAACTGGCATAAAGTTACCGCAAAAAATGTATGCTGGTTTATACAAACGGCATTAATTCATAAGAATTTTTTTTTTAGAATACGTGCTTTATTTTGGGAGTTTAAGTCATTGTTGTTAAGTTCTTATAATGCACAATCCTTAAAAAACGGGATTTGGAAAACAAATCATTGTTTTTCTTTTCTAGTAAACCACAAAATATGGAATTAAAAAAAAGCTATGCATTACATTTTAGTTATTAACTCCATGCATTTAAAATCTACCTTGAATCAGAGCTGTGTGTGTGTACCATTACGTAAACTCTCCCTCGCCCGCGGCCGAGAAAATCGGTCACCATGGTCGCGGCTGGACTACCTAGCGATCAGCGGTTATCTAATACACGAGAGTTGCGTCTCTCATATATGACTTTATTTATTCGCAAACTCAAGAATTGTTTTCGTTTTAATTATACATATTTTTTTATGGATTAAACGATTGGGTGTCAATTAAGAAATCGTACAGTTAATTAATAAAGGAATGTCATTTTCAATCTAAAGCAATAATAGACATAGATCAATTGTGGGTTTTAAGTTTAAAATAAATAACTTCTATTTGATAGAGTATGGTCATTATACTGCAATCTTTTCAAAGCTTCCTGGGTTCTGAGCTGTGCGGGTCTGTGCGTTGTACCTTTACGTAATCTATCGTTCGCCCACGGCCGAGGATCTCGGCCACGGCTGCACTACATAGCGGTTATTTAATACACAAGATTCGCACACCGAGACTCACACTTCCATGCATATGAACGTGTTTGAGTTAATATAGCCGTAAATACAAGAACTGTTTTAATTTTATGTTATCAAAGTTTGTCCATTTTGTATTTTTTTAATTAAATTTGAGTGTAAATGAATATTAATGAACGATATTACTCCAAATCGGAAACATCGTCAGACATAAATTAATGGTTGGTTTGTTTATGTAAAATATTTTATAAACTGTACAAATAATGCTTTAAATCAACAACAACAAACCCTAAATATTAAACATTTAAATGATGATCATCCATCGCACATGGCTGAGGAGATCCGGCGCGAGTGGACAAGTGATCCGCGGTCGGTTCGTGATCTTCTACATGTACCTTATCACGCGTTCATGTTTCATATTTTGCACGGACACAACTATATTTTATTATGTTTTCAACTGTTGAAACGATAAATTTATTTTACGTGTACAGTTGATTAAGCATTGATGTATACGATAGCGTACAAGGTAGTTTAAAAATCAAATCAAATTATAATCAAAGTTCCATGTTACATGTTTGCGGTAGGTGCTAGCACGATAAAAGAATGTCCTGAGTTGAGGCATTCGATGATTATTTAAAAGAATATTCACATGAGTTTTAAACAACTTTAGATTAGTGCTATCGGTCACATATTAATCACTTCTGTAGTTTTTTTA
Source organism: Magallana angulata (assembly GCF_025612915.1). NCBI lineage: Eukaryota > Metazoa > Mollusca > Bivalvia > Ostreida > Ostreidae > Magallana > Magallana angulata. The sequence goes on from NC_069117.1 coordinate 54,386,586, forward strand.
CATGTTCGTTTTATTGTGGAAGCGAACTCATTGCTGCCCCCCCTCCCTCCTCCCGCCCCGCTGACCGGAGCTCGCGCTGTATTTTTTTATTTTGGCGAAACGATATCAAGATCTGTCGAAAATCATTTTTGGTGGCTTCGCCTTATGTGTAACATTTTGTTTCACTTTCCCACCCGTTTGTTTATTCGGTCAGTCTGTGTTAATTCAATCGCCACGTGCGACCCTTACATGTACATGTATAACGGCGTACATTGTATAGATTATCATGATCTATTTGAATTAAGTACCATACGTAAAGATTCCCATAATAATTAATTGCATGACTGTGTACATTGTAGGCAAATCCCTGTGAATTAATTACTTCTAAGACCTCTTGTTTTCCGTTAACAGTGGTTTAAATAATTATAATAATTACTTGTAAAAATATCTATAATCGGGATTCCAAAGAACTTACTTACCGCAATTCATAGAAATGATCAGTATGTTTTCTTTCTATGTTGACATTTAATTTTGTTCAAATAATTAATAAATTTTCTATCATTTAATTGTGTGCTTCATCAAATACTGATTCCGACTACCTTGAAGTCATTCATTTTTCCATTGGCTATTGACAAAAAAAGAGACGCTTGACCATCCAATGAAAACAAATACACAGAGTTGGATTGACAGGTTCAGCCAGGTGCAGGTCTCACCCGATGTCCGAGGTTATGTGTTTATGTGTGCCGCTTGTACAAAGCCGAATGGTCTTAGTAAGAGTTATCGATGTAAAAAAAAAAAATACATTCTTATCAAAACATGCTCGTGTAAGTTAAAGTTGATTAAGGCTTGTTCCAACAGAAATCATGTTTTGCTAATTGTATTTAATATTTTTTATGTATAGCGAATTTTAATATTATACAGTCATTTTACCGGTAACGAATCAGTATGCGGTTTCTTCGTGCATGCAACTATTATTATCGGAATCCCAAATAATTATTTTTTTATGTTTAAATCGCGTTTCTTTGTCCTTCTAAACTGTAGTATCAAACTTCCAAAAATATAAAGGAAGTAATTTCAACACCCCCTCCATTTTCCTAGTTTCGAATTCGTTTCCCAGTATCGAATTAAGCGCCCTTTATCACTTCTGACCGAATATTTTGAGGCGAATTAATTTCAAAAATATTCTAGAGGTACATTTTAATAGAGAATAAATGAAGAAGGAAAAACAATAATGGGAATATGTCCTTTAAACAAATAATATGATCGTTATTTTTATCATACCGTTTTCCCGTCAAATTAAATCTGGACTTGGACAGTTTTCATTTGGGTTACTTTATAATATTGAATTATCATAAAAACACTTTATAATAGTAATTGATGATAAGTAGATGCCATTTCCCTTTGTTTTTCCCGTATATCTATCAATATATGAAGCCAAATAATACTTCTGTCGCAATGAACCGAAACTAGGAAAACTACACGTGGTTCTATTTGAAGTCGTAATTTCATTCAAAGCTCCATTATTATTTGATATGATGCATTATCTTTTTAAATGAATTATATTTACTTATTATCCACTAAATAGGGATCAATAACAAACTTATTTTCATAGTAAGGCTTAATTGTTTTCACATTTTCGTTTTTTCTGCTTTGAACTTCCGGCAGCTCATATCTGGGTCACATTTTTAATTTGTAAACAATTCGGTAAATAATCGTGCAAATGGCAAACAACTTCACGCACTGATAGAATATTTATTTCTGTTTTATAATTACCTAGCTATGATTTTTTAAAACCTCAACTTCGTCTTCCACTAGTAATTTTTCTAAAAATTATTCGATTCTGGCAAATATTCGTTGTAAAAAGATAAGTATATAATTTCCTCTAGATTTTATTTCATGAAAATACCTACAAAAGAGTTTTGCCAATTACAAACAGTTTAAGGTACATGTAATGTAAAACACGGGCGCCATTATGAAACAAATTGTCAGAGAGTTCCGAATAAAATCTGATTAACGTTTCACATGGTTCTCGCACGCTTTGCTCGAAGCAATTCACACGCTTTGTCCGAAACTCTGCACGCTTTGTCCGAAACGCTAAACGGTTTACACGAAACGCTTCACGATTCACACGAAACCTAAACGGTTAACGCGAAACGTTTCTTGCACGTAAGTCGCACGCTTTTTTGGTGTAGTAGTAAGTTTCAGGGTCTGTAAATTTTGTCAGCACGCAACAATTCTAAATTGTTCACTGTTTTCAAAAATTTAGAAATATTTAGATAAAGAAGTTATCTTAGAGAAAAGGTTACGTGTTTTGTGAACGGGTTCGGTTTTTAAAAAAAACCCACAATTCCTGACATGACCCATGAGTACATACTGCTTACAACAATGCTTGCTACCCTCTGAAAATTTAATTCGCCAATAAATATCTCATTTTTTAATTATGTTTGTTACGATTACATAAACTGTGTGCGACAAATAGTTTTCCTAAAACATTTTCTTATTTTCTTTTTCAATACACGTTGTATATGCAGACTTTCAATCACAACACGTTTTTTTTAACAAAAACAGAACTGAAAGTTTAGTAATTATAATCGTTTGACACCACATCACATATATTTTTAACTCGCAGCAACAACGGAAGACCTACTCGTGGCTTTGCCACGAGCTCTGCTCTAGTTACACATATATTTTTGCTTGAAATTAACAAATTATGTCAGGATAATAAGTCTTTAGTTGAATATTTCATTATCTCAAACTAAAGGCTAGGCAAGCTGCTACAATTTTGAATAAGCACTGGTGTCTACTAAACCTTCACTTACCCTTTCCTCTTTTTCTTTTGCCTGCTTTCGGTAAAGCTCAAATGTCTGCATAGCATTGGTCTTCTTTACAGAGCTAGATGATCCTCCAGCAGCAAGACTATTCCATGAGGCAGCATTTTTCATCCTTAAACCGTCCTGCTGTAAAAAAAGAAAAGAAAAAAAAACCAAATAAGTTTAACATATGAAGTACACTTGTCGGTTTCTCCCTGTTCATAAACTTCAATGTTTACTTTTCCCGTGTATTTGTGATAAAACTACAAATCAATTTTGTAATGGATAGTTCAATCCATTTCATCAACGACTTCTCTCCCGTTTGAGTTCTGGGAACAAAGTATGAATAATCAGATAGCAAAGAATATGCACTTCTTTAATATGCACCTTTACACATTGATAGAAGAAGACTGGTTCTAAATACATTTTCTGGCCCATCCATGTGTGAGCAATTTACCTTCTTGACTTGCTGAGCCAAGCTTTTGCTAAGTTCTGGTTTTCTGCCCACATCATTCATGTTATGCTGACCCATCTGACTTGGTCCTCCAACGCCAAACGATACACCCACACCTGTGGCAGCTGTGCAACAAACAAAAATTACAATAAAATCTTTACCTATCTTATTCTCCTCATGAGATCCAAAAAAAAAAATTAAGTCTTTTAAATCTCTTCATTAAAATGTTAAATGTTTTTGTGATTTATGTTAAAAAAACCAAACAGGTGCATTATTTGGAAAAAGCAAGGAGTTGATTGGTGTGTTATGGTGAGGTGCATCACTCACAGACAGTAGCCCCTGGGGGTGCTGGTGGCACAGATTTTGATGGACTTGATTTGGGACTATTGCTTGAATCATCATCACTGATGAAGAACTTGGGTGCTCCTAGGTCTTTTGATCGATCCATGACGGGATTGGTTGGCAAGGACATTCCCATTGGTGGTGATATTGGTCTGGCGTCTGGATAATATTTCTGCTCTGGAGGTGAGTTATTAGATATTGGTGGAGACACTGCCATAACTGCAGGCTTGTTGCCCATAACAGGGGGATTAACAGCTGGAACTGAAACATACAAATCTGCTGAAAACTTTTACAACAAGAGGCCCATGGGCCACATCGCTCACCTGAACAGCAGTTCCTTGTAACATTACATTTCGTAGCATATGCTTTTTCTATTTTAAACATTGAACCCCTTTCTGGGGACCCAGTTATGGTCCGAGGTTTATGGTTGGCTTGAACAACATAAACAGTAACATAGGAATGAAAATGTGTAGCACTGCGGTAGGACCGCACGTACACAACCTGAAAAACTGAACGTAGCAGAGTTCCACTTCAAGAGAAATAACTCTCAGACTGTACAGAACATCAAGAAAGATAACTCTTGGTTCCACTACATTAGAGTTTACACAATTTGAGAATCCTTGCATAATAATCTCACAAACTGTAGCATTATAGTTCTCGAGAAAAACTTTTTAAAAACATTTTCAATATATCTTTCTATGTTAAACTTTGAACCCCTCTTGGGGCCACAGTATTAGTCCAGGGCTAAAGTTTTAATTATTTGGAATCTACATTATTTAAGGATGCTTGCATAGTTATCTCACAAGCTGAAGCATTATAGTTCCCTAGAAAAAGATTTTTCAACATTTTCCCTCTATATTTCTATGCTAAACTTTGAACACCTCTTGGGGCCCCAGTATTAGATTGAGGTCACAGCTTTTATAATTTCGAATCTACACTATTTGAGGGTGCTTACGTAGTTATCTGACAAATTGATGCATTGTAGTTCTCGAAAAGAAGATTTTTAAACATTTTCCATATATACTGGTACTTCTACATTTAACTTTAAACCCATCTTGGGTCCCTAGTATTAGTCCAGGGGTCACTATTTTAAAACTGTCAAACCTTCATTATCCAAGGTTGTATGCATGATAGTAATCTCACAAATTGAGGCATTGTAGTTCTCGAGAAGAAGATATTTTAACGTTACCTTTATATTTCTATAATAAACTTTGACCCCATCTTGGGGCCCCAGTATTGGTCCGGGGGTCACGATTTTACCAATTAGGAATCTACATGAGCGAAGGCATAGAAATTCCACAAACTAAAACATTGTAGTTCTTGAGAAGAAAATTTTTAAACTTTTCCTTTATGTTTTTTAAAATGTTTAAATTTTGAACCCCTCTTGGTGCCCATCAATTGTCCGGGAGTTACAATTTTTTGAATCTACATTATTTAAGGATGTACATGTATGCATAGTAATATCCCAAACAGTTGCACTATAGTTCTTGAGAAGAAGATTTTAAAACATTTTCCTATATATGTTAAAATCTAAACCCCTACTGGGGCCCCACTTTTTATTCAGGGGTCGATTTTTACAATCTTCACTATATATACAACCGTTTGTGTATGTATTGGCATTTTTGGTGAAGTGGTTTTTGAGAAGAAAATTTTTAAACATTTTTCATATGTAGTTCTATGTTAAACTTTGAACCCCGCCTGGGGCTGCAGTTTTGATTTGAGGGTCACGATTTCTACAATTTAGAATCTTCATTATACATACAAGCTTTTGTGTAAATATTGGCATTTCTGGTGCAGTGGTTCTTGAGAAGAAGATTTTTTAAACATTTTCCTAAGGTATATCTATGTTAAACTTTGAACCCCGCCTGGGGCCCCAGTTTTGGTCCGAGGGTCACGATTGTTATAATTTAGAATCTTCACTATATATACAAGCTTTTGTGTAAATATTGGCATTTCTGGTGCAGTGGTTCTTGAGAAGAAGATTTTTTAAATATTTTCCTAAGGTATATCTATGTTAAATTTGAACCCCGCCTGGGGCCCCAGTTTTGGTCCGAGGGTCACGATTTTTACAATTTAGAATCTTCACTATGTATACAAGCTTATGTGTAAATATTGGCATTTCTGGTGCAGTGGTTCTTGAGAAGAAGATTTTTTAAAAATTTTCCTATGTATTTCTATGTTAAACTTTGAACCCCGCCTGGGGCCCCAGTTTTGGTCCGAGGGTCACGATTTTTACAATTTAGAATCTTCACTATATATACAAGTTTTTGTGTAAATATTGGCATTTCTGGTGCAGTGGTTCTTGAGAAGAGGATTTTTAAAACATTTTCCTATGTATTTCTATGTTAAACTTTGAACCCCGCCTGGGGCCCCAGTTTTGGTCCGAGGGTCACGATTTTTACAATTTAGAATCTTCACTATATATACAAGCTTTTTTGTAAATATTGGCATTTCTGGTGCAGTGGTTCTTGAGAAGAAGATTTTTAAAGACATGCACCCTATACTTACTGTTTCGCAATTATCTCCCTTTTGAAAAGGGCTGTGCCCTTTATTTTTACAATTTATAACCCCCTTTCCATAAGGATGCTTTGTACCAAATTTGGTTAAATTTGGCCCAGTGGTTTTTGAGAAGAAGTTGAAAATGTGAAAAGTTTACAGACGGACGGACAGACAGACAGACGGACGGACGGACGACGGACAACGGGTGATCAGAAAAGCTCACTTGAACCTTCGGTTCAGGTGAGCTAATAAAAAACCTTATTGTTCTTATTTACGCATAATGAAGACATATACTTACTGGTAGATTTTACAACTGGTTTTGCTGTTGCCATGGCAACAGGTCGACTAGGTTGTTGTGGAAGCGAATGAGTCATTGGCCTCACAGCAGACACTTCTAAAACAATAAGATCATTTCAGACATGCATACTTCTAAAACAATAATTTCATATCAGTCTCGAACACTGCTAAGACAATAAGTTCTTATCAGACAGAGAAACTTCTAAAAAAATCAAAGGCCTGAAGGGCCATAATGGCTTACGGGTTTGATATGACTATATTTACATGGATTGAGTATGATTCCCTCTATTTCTTACGGAAACTTTAGTTTATTTATAGCTCTATAGAAAGTAACTAGCTACATGTAATTCATTGATCAATAGAAACTAACAGGACCGATATCAACATGCCCCATTTGTTGATTGGTCGAACCTTAGTGACCAAAACAGACAGGATTGAAATCTAGACGCCTCTTTTATCAATTGGTTGAAACCACCATTGCTTTTAGGAAAATCATAGACTGCATGAAATAATTATGATGATGTCAGACTCAAACTCCAATATGAGACAATTTGCTTCTTTCTTTTATCCAACGACTGAAGTACATTAACTGTAAATTCATACAACGATATAGGACACAAAAAACACTTAAAACCAACATGCTCTCAAATATAAGTATACCTTGTATTCTTACGCACTATGAACTTGCGCGAGAGTTGGTGCACGGTGCGACGTAACAGCGCCACAGCCAGCGCGAAATCACTGCGCGTAAAAATAATATAACCAAATGATGAAAAGTACTGCATGTTATATACTATAATTAATGAATTCTCATGAAATCTACACCAACAAGTATTATTCCATTTTATTTGTATTTCATAAATGTATATTTATTCATATTTTTCTGGGTTTTTTCTACTTTTTTAAGAGGCTGACCTTCACAAGCTTTTATAAGAAATATAGATTCACAAGGCAGTTCTAACACCTTCTGTTTTATTTTTTTTCCCTTTGTACAGAGATAAACTCTTTGGAGGGGGGGGGGGGGGGGGGGCAAGAAACAGGCAGAACTATTCAATTACAGCAAACTTGTTTTGACACCAAATTTAATTAAAATTAATTACTGCACTATAACTTTGCAGTCAATCTCTCTTCACATTACATGTGTACACAGTCATTTTCAGAGGCATACTATACGGTGTCTCTATGTTATAGTAATATGACATCGCTTCCGTATATGACTTGCAATCAAGCTTAACTGTATATTGTTTTCTTATTTGAGTACATTTGGTCTCAAGTTTCCAATATTTTTACGACAAATAAACAGTTCAATCATAGCACAACCAAGGTAACTCCATCGAGGGAACATTGTGCTATTTTTAGATCTTGGAAAATCCCCAACATTCGATAATGGCGGAGGTGTCGAAGAAGGCACATTATATTAAAACAAGTAGTAATTGCCCCTCTATATATGCATTTATTACCGATTTATAATCCCAGTTTCAATATATCTCAATCATAAGTTCAGTCCTTTAACCGTTAAACACTTTCCCCCTTGCTGAGATCGATGTCGATCGAAGTTACTGACGCTCCCTGTGGGTGCAAACGTTTTTATGAAGATTGAACGAATTAACGACAAATTTACATTTACTTATCACTGTTAGGATCTGAAATAATTGGGAAAAGATTTTTTGCTTATAATACATGTATGCATAGCGGAAAGCATGGCGGCACTGTGTGATGCATGGCAGGGGCCTATACCTCTAGGCAAAAACGGCCTTGGGAAAACACTGCATTTAATATTCATTCGCGTTAGATTTCGAGTTTATTTAAATAAAGTCAATTCATATTGGTTACAATAACATAAGTGATAATAACATATGGAAAATATAATCTTGCTAAAAGATATTTATTTTGAACAACAAACAGTTAACTTTGCAACATTCGATTAGAACTATTTTTTGTCGCGCATGTTCAGATAACTGAACTCTTTGCCGTAAAGATTATCCGGCAACTAGATGGCTGTAAGCCATAAAAACTAGAACTGTCCTAATGGGACTAATACCCCCGCTAGGCTAATTTCAAATGGGACAAATAATTGAATTGAATAATAATTAAGGTTTGGAACACATACAAAAAAAAAATTCTAGAATTGTAAAAAAAAAAAAAATAGTTAACAAAGAAAAATTAAAATCAAAATTGTCAGAATTTCACTGTAAATACATATCTATAACAGTAATACATTTACAAATGTATGTATTTGATGATATATTTTTTTAATTTAATTGATTTAAAGAAAAACCAACAAAATGACAATAACCCCTCCCTTTGCAGTGAATAGAAATACCGGTAGCCAAGCAATGCTCTTCTGTTGATAAAACTTTCAATATCTTTCTAATAAGAGTCTTGACAGATGCAATTAGTTGTTTCAAATTTTCCTCACTTTCTCCTATGGCACAATTGAACTCCATATCAGAAAATTGATCCCATAGGACTATGATTTTCTTTGATGAGCTTGTTAAATTTAATAAACTCCCAAAACATTACCATAATTACCATACTATGTAAAAATATGTAAAAAAGAAAATTTAATATTACAAACAATTTTAAAATTGCCAAAACACTACAATCATATCAGTAATTTTGAATTTCATTTAAATTAATGCCCAATAGGGTCACTTCATCAAATTACTTGACAAATAAATTTAAACAACCTCTAAAAATAGTTTAACTTCTTTATTAATAATTATATTATTTATTTCCTTATAATGATAGACCTTTTGGTTTACATGAAACAGTTTTAAAATAGCCCCAAAACCATCACCCATTTTACAGATTATCAATTTCCCCTAAACACATGCTCCATCTGAGCCATGGCTCAGATAATGGCTCCCTTGGGACAAATGAATTCAGCCACACTTGTCTTTGATGTTCTTATTAGCTCCTAAGAATTTATCATTGACAAACAAAAACTTTGCATTGTCAGTTGATAGAATACTTATAAAAAATAATTATTTTTTTATTAATTAAGACATAAAGACAAAAAAATCCATCTGGATGTATTTATATAAATATATTTTAGAGTGTTTTCTATTAATTAATTAATAAAATCTGTAAGGATTACCTCCCTTACTTTTCAACATTAGTGTACAATATATAGAATAAGGAAAATGAATACTGTCATAAAATCATTAAATCTTGTCTGATCTTAAAAAAAATTGCAGGTGCACATCTTCAGATGGTGTTCAACATATGTACAAATTTTCAAACTGTTCCATGCAGTAATAAAAAATTCTATAGGGGGGACAAAGTTGCGTCTACAGACAGACGGACAGACGGACGGACAGACAGACGGACAGACGGACAGGGTGAAACCAATATACCCCCCTAAACTTCGTTTGCGGGGGTATAATTAAGACTTGGACACTTCTAACACAATAATATCATATCAGAATTGACACTTTCAAGACAATAGGATCATATCAGGCCCCATCATCACCAACTTTCCTTCAATACTCGGTCATAAGTCTAAGTATTAACCTCAAACAATGCATTTTTTTAAAGAATTTGAAATTGCAATAAGGACACATTTGAGCTAGCTAAAAGTTTGGTGATGGCAGGGTCAGATGTCTTTCTTATCACAAAGTACAGGTACTAGTATTGTCCTAGATTCCATCAGTGGTACTTACCCATAGCTGCTGCGTTGGGATGAATGACGGGTGTTGGTAGATTGTTGATACTGGGTAGGGGAGTCCCCGTCGTCTGTGTGCTGTGCAGGAGTGGGGGTGGTTGTGAGGTGAGGGGTGCAGAGGGCATCATTGGCTGACTGGAGTAATGTGAGGCATTGTGAACCAAAGGTGGAGGGGCTTGCAACTGTGGCTGGGGTGACACCATCACTGTATTGCTACCTCCAATATGAATTCTCATGGGTGGGGACATGGCAGGGCTCCCTGGAGCTCCCTGTAAATTGTTAATATCAGTATAAGTATTTTATTGTGATACTTGTAACGAATAGTTTTTGACAGACAAAGCAATATCTCAGTGAAAGTTCAAGATAGTTAGGGCCAAGGGAAGAAAATCAAGTGATATTATGAACATACTTATCATTAAAGGATTCCCACAAAAACATGTAATGTCCTAAAACAGCACATTTCATCGTCTTTTCAGATACAGAAAAAAAATCTGCTCTTTTTCAGTTTACTTTTTGTATAAGCAAACAAACATTTTGCAACTTCATGCATCAATAATCTGTATTGTATCATTATCTTATACCTTCATTCCATGTCCCTTTTCAGGAGTTTTGAATTTTTGGTTTTTCTTTCCTTTGGTCTTTTTCTCTGGTGAGCCTGAAATTATAATACAGGTATTTGAATATTGATATGGAGCTAGAAATATGCCAGTCTTCTGAGGATTTATTCCATTTGCAGGCAAAATGCAACAACAGTTGTAGAAAATATATGACCCAGCCTCCATATTCCTAGTCTTTTGACCTATTATCCCCCTTAACAGAGTTGATGTTTCATTTGAAGAACGGCTTTTAATGTGGCAAGCCATACTGAAATAATGGAGTCACTTCGAAAACACAATTTTAAAACATGTTTTACCCAACAGGTACAAGCCATGCAAGAGACTACTGGCCATATTACGATCAAGTTTCATGATGCCAATAATATTGTCCAAAATCATTACTGAATAAAGCTGTCATAAACTCCTCAATTTGCATCATATCCCTTTCAACTTCAACTACCGCCATAAAATTTCTCAATTTCTATTGTTACGCCAATTGCTACACACTTGTTATAGAAGAACAAAATCACTATCCATGCTCCGATGCATTCAGCTTTTTCATTCACCCAATCACATTATACAAGCAGAGGTTTATAGAAACATATTTGAGGTAAAAAATATCAAATCAAACACAACAGACCAAAATCTAAGCTTCCACATTTCAAAAATCCTTGTCACAGAATACTCTCATGTTGTACTGTTGTGCAAAATAAATTATGTAGTTAATTGTTTGGAGACTGTTGACTATCAGAAAACAGGTTGCTCACTCAGAGAAACCAATTGTTGCTTACTAGGATCATTATCATCTATTAACAATGTTGGATAGAGAGCTAGGGTCTACAATATGGCGCAAACATCTTGCACTTAGTAGGACCTGCATGTGTTTGAGATGCACACAAAGTATGGCAACCATATCTGTAAAAGTTAAACAGATAATTTTGTCAATTCCTGTGAAAATTTACACTCTGTTTCCTTTTTCTATTGAGTGTGGATTCTTTTGTTCAAAGTGAATGTATTTAAAGTCCATTCAATATGTAATTCTCAATCCAAAGAACCAATTGTTACTTTATATGGCAACCAAATACTTTAATATATGAATGAATTTCTGTCAGCTTTCAAGACTTCAATTTTAGATATTTGTGTTACCACAAGTATAAACTGAATTGGCAGTAACCAAATAATTAATTTATAATGTTGTAACCACGTCTTGTTACAAATCTGGGAATTTAGACCCCCACAAAATCCATTATCCTTCCAAAGAGTCCACACACAATTCCAATATTCTTCAAAAGATGATTTTTTTTTATCCAAATACCCAGCAGATGATCAGTTGTAATGACAGACTTTCCATTATCATAATCAGAGGTGGAAAAAAAATTCCAGTACATGTATCTTTTATTGACAAATACCATCTATACCGTTAACTGGTTGGAAATTTAATAGGTCTTCAATTTTTCTAGTCCACCATGCAAAAACTGCACATCAATCTTGTTTTTAAGGTGCCTGCAGCATCCAGGTATTTAGCAAACCTCAATTTTTCTGATCATGAAACCATTATAATTTTATATATACAGCTCATATGCCTCTTAATGGATGATTTGCAAGTGTATTTGTATTAATGAAAAGGAAAATCATATTAAATTGAAAAAACTAATGCGACTTTTAAACGTGACTAACTGCTTCTCCTTCCTTATGCTTTTAAGTTTATCATATAGCCTTGTATATTTTCTTTATATGATTAGCAAATTCTTTAGTATTTGGTTTCCATAATTATTTACAAAAACAACAGACTTTGTTTTATTGTATACTAAACAGACTATTTCATGAAGAACTAGAAGTTTCTTTAAAAAAATTTGATACTTTTTTGATAAATTGTTTGAAATATGTATTTGCATGTAGATTTAAAACATTAAGCTGAGGTTCAACTTGTGATGTATTCAATCATCTCCTTTATCATATTAAGATTACTTATGTCCAGATGTCATCTGGCACCAGGATCATGAATCAGTCTTAGACTCGAGTCAAAAGAGATCTTTTCCCCATTATTTCGCATCCACCTCTGTCTGGACGGAAAGTTCCTGTTACTAAATATAGTTTCACCTGCTACTAAATATAGCTTCAATTATGTGTCGCAATATGATTTTTGTAAAATAGATACTTCTTTTATAAAGGTGTCTGTAACAACTGATCTGTCATAAGTTTCGGAAACCTTGTATCAAGAAGTCTGTGCATAATGTCAGTTGGTATTCAGAACAGTGATAACTTCCATCAATATGCAATGAATCAAGTGTACAGTTGTATATAGAATACATGATAGTGTTATCGAGAGATGTTTATATTGGATGTGCTCATACTCAGGCTGAATTTAACAAAATAATTTTTTTTTAAATCCAGCCGATTAGATACATGTAATTTTAACTATTCTTACCATGCTTCAATCAAGTGAAAAAATAGTTACCGGTTCTACCTCAAGGAATTGATCTAGCGACCACAAAATAAAAAATCCTCCGCATTACCTCTAGACCATGCATCTAACACTTTCAATTGATGTCTTTTAAATATATATAGCTGTATGCCCGATTGTATTAGGAAGTCACCAATTGGCAATTGAATTATTTTTCTAATTTTCAGTACAAAGACCATGTTAAACCAAAATTAATTCAATGTGATTGTGTACAACAATATCTGTAAAACATAAATCTAATCAGATTTTTAAGGTTTGAAGTGGTTCATTTTTTATCACGTACAAACTATTTTCCTATAAATTCCCGACAATATCGCAGTATTTTGATGAGACTTGTAAGATAATGAAGACTCTTAGCACATTGTGATTGTGTAATTTGCATTCCTTTGAATATATTTTAACTAAATATTGTATAATATTGAAAATGTCTGATGTTTGCAAAAGTGCTATATTTTTGGCAAAAATTGTATATTAAGTGCGCTATACCTCTTTGTACACTCTTGTGACTGAAAACATTTGCAATTGCAATGCTATTAAAATGTGATTCGATAGTTCTTCCATAGTCACA
>NC_069117.1:54405261-54407761 GCF_025612915.1 Magallana angulata
CATAGACTAGAACTCATCCTGTTCACAAAAACTGTACTGACAACTATTCCTAGTCTACATATGGATTATAAGTGCTTACCTTGGTGGGTTGAGCAGGAGGAACAACATTGTGATCCATCATGCCTCCAATGTTGGATGTACTACTGGCAATAGCAGTTTTGGATTCGGGCTCAGACCCTGAAGCAGTCGTGGTCACATTAGCAGGAGACGGAGCATTGACTTCTATGGAACTGGGGACAAATGCCGTTGTAGAGGTCAAAGAGTTTGGAGTACTTGATGAAGCCTGTTGGACTGATGTTGTTACGGCAGACTTGAGGTTGCGAGGTGTGGCAACTTTGACTTTAGGGGTTTTCTTTGGAGCTGCAGGCAGCTCTTTCTCCTGAATTGCAATATTACTCTGAGATAATTCATTACTTTGAATCTTTTATGACGATTTCTAAGCTTGATGTCAATTTCATAATTTTTCATTTAATAAATCTGATGAAATACTTACTTCTGGTGGCATTTGGGCCACTTTTTGTAAAAACAGCTTCTCCAAAACCTGAGCCATTAACACTATGTCCTAAAGAAAATTATCATGGGTTAATAATGGTAGCACGTTCTACATTTTTTAATCAATCTCTTTCCTCCAAAAAGATCAATTTCAGTGATAATTCTTTTTTTAAATTAAGTTCAACTACTTATAAATTCTATCCAAACACTAATTTAAAAAGCTTTTGACTGGCTGAAACCAATACTACCCTTCACAATCAAAAATTATTTATCTTTCAAGTTGACCATTATCTTTCATAAATGAAAATTTTACCTCTTTTGGATTGTTGTAAATGTAACAGTTTGTAAACATCTGATTAAAGTCTTGAATGCATTCGGTTGCTGAGTAGTAAAAATTTGTTTCTAATCTTTCCTTTATTGTTCCCAGGTCCATTGGTTGCTTTATTATGTCATAATAATCCTAAAAATCAAAAATAAAATTCATCAAACATTGCAAAAACCAGATATTAGCAAAAAAATTACAAAATCCATTTTTTAAATATTTAAAAAGTTTCATGAACTCTTAAACATTACAAATTAAAATTTCATGAACTCTTAAACATTACAAATTAATTTATCTAAAACATACTGGCAAATTGAGAAGTTTAATGTCCACAGGCTTGTGAAAAGGCCAAGCATACTGATGCCTCCATACTGCCTTGAGAACAGTTTTCTGTAGGTACTGGAGCTGATTTGTTTTGCGTCCCTTTGGCCGATCACTTGGCTTTGACTGCTCCCCAGGAGGGCAGGAGGATGCAGGAGAAGCAGCATCATTGGCATCAGAGTCATTCTGCATAAACATTCAACACAAGAGTTAATAAAATATAATGGCAACCATTCGAACGGCAACAAAGCCAATTCAATAACATATTTTAAATGGGTTCACATGACACAAGGTTTGCTTAATATGGTTTATTTCTTATTCAAATTACCCTATTATATATTACTTTCTTCCTTCCCAAATATTTAAGTCACTTCATATTTGTTTAAACAAATGATAACATAAAAATCTCGTCCCGATTATTTTTTCTTTAAGAATGGTAATTTTTAAAAATTAATAACTTCATATTATAAACATTCTTTTATTATTTTCTCAGACAATTGCCAACAAGATCTTAACAATTTTCAAGTACCTTTCCAAACTATTCAAATGTTGAAAAATGCAGTGCATCCAATTATTTGGTGCAGGCCAAAGCCTTTTATATTTACATATTACACACGTCTCACCATTTTTAAAGACTCCGAGTCACTGGGGAAATTATATTCATTTGAAGAGTTCTGCATAACTGGACTCTGTGCAACAGAGTCACCACTGGCTCTGAAGTAAGAGAATAAAATTTTGATCTTGTATCATAACAAATGGTCTCAATATAATCAAGAACTATAAAATAGCACATATGTAAAAACCTTGTCATTTCTGCTTGCATAGTCTTCCCAGTCATCAGCATAGATCTGGATCAAGGAACGTTCTTTTCCCTGCGGGAAACCCAAATTCCCCGCACATCCCACACCGCATTCGGTCACAACATGGCAAAGTCAGTTTTTAAAAGTGTTTTCTACCTGCAAGGTTGAAATTACTTAATATTAATATAATTGCACAACCGACTTAATACCAAGATGTACCGTTATCAGTTCATCAATTTTATCAGTATTGTGTTGATTATTCACATTTTTTAACAATGCATATAAATCTTATATGTGATATTCATTGAAGCATACGCATTCAGGTTATTTATAACTCAGATTCCATTTAACCAGACAAGTATTTTATATCCTCAAAACAATTTACTCAAGAAAAGAAAGAAAATAACATACTTTACGAAAAATTGTTTGATTCTAAATATCATTTTAAGTTTAAATACAAATTTCTAGTTCTGAAACCAATATTTGTTCACACGTTAAAGACATGTACACAGCACTTTAAACTACAAAGCATTGTGTAATTTTGTCACAATTGAAAAGAGAAGCT